>NW_026939189.1:0-9057 GCF_032062105.1 Saccostrea cuccullata | reverse complement strand
ATTTTGAAAATAGCCATGCATTAGGATATTCTACAACAAGATATATAGCAATTATCATGAAAACACGTGCATGCACGTGCGCTGCAATCTGATTGGCTTAAACTTTAAATAGCTATAACTCCCTTGATTTTCAACCAAACAGGATGGGATTTGGAACATAGATAGATATACTGGACTACTACAAGAAAATATGGTCACCATGCACATGCATACACGTGCATGTATGTGCGCTGCAATCTGATTGGCTGAAACTTTAAACAGCTATAACTCCCTTGGTTTTCAACCAAACGGGATGGGATTTAGAACATAGATAGATGTAATGGACATCTACAAGAAGGTATGGTCACCATGCTCATGTATGCACGTGCGTGCACGTGAAATGAGCAAACTCAAAAAAAAACACTTGAATGAGCGTATCTTTTTAATACTTTTGGATTAAATACTTTAATATTAAGTATATTAAAATATATAGATTGTGTAGACAAGATGATATGGTCATTACGCACATGCATTCACATGCGCACGCAAAATTTGAATGAACTTGGTACACTTCTGGGTAAACGTTATTAAAGTCTTAAATGCATCGAGTTTGTCTTATTTAATGAAGCTTACAGGGAATATGGCACCAAAAGGGAGTTGGGGAGCGTTTGGGGAACATCTGTAACGGTCCCCGTTACAATTAGCACTAGTTATAATATGAGTTTCAAAGCATTTCATCAATAATTGAAATAGTTACGTCTGTATCAATTATGTTGGACATTTCTCATGTTGCACGTGCGAGCTCTTGCAAGCACACGTGCATGCACATGCTTTCATGACAATTCTTATATTACAGGCTGTAGATCTCCCTAATGTATAACTATGTTCAAAATTTCAAATGATTTTATCAAAAAACAAGAAAGATATAGAGACTTTAGTTTCAGCCAATCAGAGCAAAGCGCACGTGCAAGCGCGTGCAATCTTGCTATTTTGACCATGTCATCTTGTGCATACTACTAATATATCCTTACATTATGAGTTTCAAAATATTTTGTTAAAAAATAGAAAAGTTACGATTTTATCCATTATATATTGGTCATTTCAAGTTTTGCACGTGCGCGCTCTTGCAAGCACGTGCGCGCAAAATGACCTTGATTCCGCAAATCTACATAACATGTCTACTGACCCTAAAAACATTTCACCTAAATCGGATGTGTAGTTTACAAGATCATTCGCGGACAAAATTTTCCCGAGAAGAAAAATAATAATAACTAGTGCTAATTGTAACGGGGACCGTTACAGATGTTCCCCAAACGCTCCCCAACTCTCTTTTTTTGCCATATTACCTGTAAGCTTCATTAAATAAGACAAACTCTATGTTTTTGAGACTTTCACATTTGCCTGGAAGTGTACGAAGTTCATTCAAATTTTAGCATTGCATGCGTGCGCATGCGAATGCCTGTCATTTTGTCTACACAATCCATATATTTTAATAAACTAAAAATTAAAGTATTTAATCCAAAAGTAATAAAAATACGCTCATTCAAGTGTATTTTTGATTTTGTTCATTTCACGTGCACGCACGTGCATACATGAGCACGGTGACCATACCTTCTTGTAGAAGATCATTACATCTATCTATGTTCTAAATCCCACCCCATATGGTTGAAAACCAAGGGCGTTATACCTGTTAAAAGTTTCAGCCAATTAGATTGCAGCGCACGTACACGCACGTGCGCATGTGCATGGTGACCATACCTTTCTTGTAGTAGTCCATTATATCTATCTTTGTTCCAAATCCCATCCTGTTTGATTGAAAACCAAGGGAGTTATAGCTATTTAAAGTTTCAGCCAATCAGATTGCAGCGCACGTACATGCACGTGTATCCATGTGCATGTTGACCATACCTTCTTGTAGTAGTTCATAATATCTATCTATATTTCAAATCCCATCGTCTTTGGTTGAAATCCAAATGAGTTATAGCTATTTAAAGTTTAAGCCAATCAGATTGCAGCGCACGTGCATGCACGTGTTTTCATGATAATTGCTATATATCATATTGTAGGATATCCTAATGCATGGCTATAATCAAAATTTCAAAGCATTTCGTCAAAAGACAAAAAAGATATTGAGATTTTTGTTTCAGCCAATCAGAGTGCAGCGCACGTGCATGCGCGTGAGATCTTGCTATTTTGACCATGTCATATTGTCTATACTTCTAATGTATCCTTATATTATGAGTTCTAAAGCATTTCATCAAAAATTTAAAAAGTTACATCTATATCAATGTAATCGGTCATTTATCATGTTGCACGTGGCACGTGCGCGCTCTTGCAAGCACGTGCGCGCAAAATGACCTTCGTTCCGCAAATCTACATTACATGTCTACTGACCCTAAAAACATTTCACCTTAGTCTGATGTGTAGTTTACAAGATCACTCGCGGACAAAATTTTCCCAGGAAGAAAAATAAGAATAATAATAATAAAAAACAGAGTAAAAACAATATGTTCCCCAACTTCGTTTGGGAACATAACAAGGAGATTAGACATAATAATAGTACACAAGGGTGGAATTAATAATTAATACGAGGGGCGTTCAATAAATAATGTCATCAGCTCGATGATATACAATATAGAAATCATATGACATTAAACTAGACTTTCTCTCATTTTTGAATCTTTAATGAATTGATAACAGTTTATGTGACCACTTTTCATCGCATAATTTCATTATGGGAAGCTAGAAAACAAGTGCTACTCGAGACACTGCATTAAAAATGAATGGCCAAGAATCAGTAATCTAGAGTAAATTAAACGCATCTTTAAAGCTGCTGTAAAACGTGTTAATTTCCCAAACATATATTAACTAAAATATGTGAAATTTACAGCAACCAATGTCTGTTTTACACACACATGAACAGGTGGATTGCAAAAAACAAAAATTAGATAATGGCCATCCAAAATGGGTCCCGTCCTTGGCATCAAGGACATACAACAACCAATGTATATTTGCGAAAATTCAACAAATTATCACTGATTATGTTTTATTGACTTTGACACATAGCAAAATTGACAGACATCATTTTGGGGGTAGTTCACTCTGTTTTAAAGAAACATTCGATAGTAAAAAGTTTAATACTCAAAGGCCACCCCATATTTTGAAAAATGAGTGAAAACGTCAGCGTGTAAAAAAATCTAACCAATTATTTTTAAAAAATCAAAAATTGTTCTTATCCACGTTTTTCTGAAACTCAAACAGATCATGAAACTTGAATCCATTTTGCGTTAAACCCTCAAAACAAATTTAGAATATGTACTTGACAAAACTGCAAAGGCCTAAGAAGAGCAAAACTTTCAAGAATACGAAAACAGTTTTATACGATATTTTCTTAAATGTTGTTCAAACTCATATATAGGGAGGCAGTTCAATTTCTGGAGGAGTCTAGTAAGCAATGTGCTTACTTATTACGGAACATATGAGTCAAATTTTATCATATATTGTTGCAAATCGTTAAGACAAATACCTTTGCTTCTGTAATCTATCACAAAATATTGATCATTATAGAGTTATAGATGAAAGACTTTTGGCCCCTCTGAGCCCCTAATTTGAGGAGTCAGCCTCTTTTTCTTGATACCAAATGAAAGATCTAGTGATTTTGAAGAATTTTTGTTCAACACTTATTCAGATATTTCTTTTCGTTGTGGAGATATGCTGAATGGAAATATTTAGGGTCCACCCCTACAAGTCCTTAATGGGGCCATTTTACAAAAATTCAAAGTATGCATATTGTTTAAAATATTATTTTGACTATCTTTTGTTCAATGTTGCTTATCAAAATATTCCCTCTTTTCAAGATATTAAGTGTCAAAGATTTAACATTCTGGCCCCTCGTGACCCCTAATTACGTAAGATATGCTTAAAAGTTTATAATATATTGTTCCTAATGGTTGAAAATTAAAAAATATCGAAAAACCGAGCCGAAAAAGTGATAAAATTTTTTGGACACACGGGGGATCGAATCCGGGTCGCCCGCGTGACAATCCAACGCGCTAACCATTTGGCCATTGTGATCACCGCTTAGAGTTTTCAAATACAAATATCTCAAGATTGGCTTTTTCGATTTTCAAACAAATTACATATTTCGCTTCTGCAAAAGGGTCTCTATTCCATTCTTAAACAAAAATATAAAAAAAGAAAAGTTGAAAAATTGCGTTTTTTAATTCGCTTCCGGTATCGACTGGAAGTAATGACGACGCACGAAAAGGCGATTCTGCAACGCTATAAATCATGAACTATCATCTCCAATTAATCTTCAGTTCATATCATAAGCAGTTTTCGCTACTAAATCAAGACAAAACTGCATTTTAAAATCAGAAAATTGTCCATATCTCACGACCAGAAATGACGTCATAAAAACGCTTAAAAACCTATCAAGATCGATTGATAAGCTATTACATATGAAAATTTCATGTAAATCGGCCGAGCCGTTTCCGAGAAATCGCGTGCACAAAATCAGTTGGAAGAATAATAATAATAACTAGATACGATCTCGTTGCGAGCAACGAGTGGGTCTTCCGTCCGATTCTTAATGAGTTGAGATAAGATTTTGATTGATATATTCTTTTAGAATGATAATATTGTTATGAAAAACAATTTTGCTGCCATAATGTTTTAAAAACATACTGAACATTAAATAGTTATAAATTCGAATTTTGGCCCCTCTTAGTCCCTTATATGAGGGGCCAGTCCTTTTTTCTTCCAATCATCTTAAAGTTCTCATGCTTTTAAACACTTTTTGTTCAACAAGTGTTCAGAGCTTGCTTTTCGTTTTAGAATTATTTGCAAATGACATATTTAGGGGCGAACACTTCTACTCCCTCATGGGGACGTTTAGCGAAAAATGTAAGGTTGCGTATTGTTCAGAACATTGTTTTAAACATCTTTTGATCAATATTACTTATCAAAATATTTCCCACTTTTGAGATACAAAGCATCAAGGATTTAGCATTCTGGCCCTTTGTGGCCCCTAATTATGTACCATACGACATAAGGTCACAATATATAGTTGTAGATTGTTAAGATAAACATTTTTTTTCAGTAATGTATAACAAAATATTTACTGATAAAGCGTTATCGATTGAAGAGTTTTGGCCCCTCTCAGCCCCTATTTGAGTGGCTAGCCCCCTTTCCTTGATTTTACCTTAAAGTTCTTAGGATATTGAACACTTCTTGTTCAACAACTATTCAGAGATTGTTTTTCGTTTTCGAGTTATTTACAAAAGAAAGATTTAGGGGCCAACCCTTCAACTCGTGATGGGGACGTTTAGCGAAAAATGAAAGGTTGTATATTGTTCAGAACATTATTTTGAACATCTTTTGTTCAATATTACTTATCAAAATATTTCCCACTTTTGAGATAGAAAACGTCAAAGATTTAGCATTCTGGCCCCTTGTGGCCCCTAATTATGTACCATACGACATAAGGTCACAATATATAGTCGTAGATTGTTAAGATAAACATTTTTGCTTCAGTAATGTGTAATAAAATATTGACTGATAAAGAGTTATCGATTGCAGACTTTTGGCCCCTCTCAGCCCCTAATTTGGGTGGCTAGCCCCTTTTTCTTAATTTTACCTTAAAGCTCCTAGGATATTGAACACTTTTTGTTCAACAACTATTCAGATATTGTTTTTCGTTTTCGAGTTATTTGCAAAAGAAAGACTTAGGGGCCAACCCTTCAACTCCTTTATGGGGATGTTTAGCCAAAAATGAAAAGTTGTATATTGTTCAGATCATCGTTTTGAACATCTTTTGTTTAACATTACTTATCAAAATATTTTCCCCTTTCGAGATATAAAGCGTCAAAGATTTAGCATTCTGGCCCCTTGTGGCCCCTATTTATGTATCATATGACATAAAAATCATCAAATATAGTTGTAGAAACGTTTTTTCTTCAGTAATGTATAACAAAATATTGACTGTTAAAAAGTTATTTAATAAAGACTTTTGGCCCCTCTCAGACCTTAATATGATGAGTCAGCACTTTTTTCTTGATATTATATCAAAGACTTTGGTATTATGTACAAATATTGTTCAATATGTTTTCACAAAATATTTATATTTTAGAAGATATGATACAAAAGGTCTCGAAAATTCACTCATGATTTGTGTCCTAAATTTTGACCCCTACCGAGCTTCCATACTAGGCACTTTCGGAAAATTTGAAAACCCAGGTGCACAACTACAACATGTCCTTTACTATCACTAAAAATTTCAGCACTCTAGCTTTTGTGGTTTTTGAGTTTTTGTGTCGACAAAATGGTCACTAAAAATTCGATAAAATAACTTCTTACCGGAAGTGATTCATCAAAAACGAAAATGCCGGAATTAACTTCGGATAATGATGCATCAATAAAATTTGAACAAAATGAACGAGCCATCTCCGAGAAATCCTCTGCACAAAATTTGTAAAGAAAAGAAAAAAGAATAATAAAAGTGAAAAAGAAACAATAGAATACTAGTAATAGAAGGGTCTTCCGCTGAAGACGGAAGACCCTAATAATAATAATAATAGAGAAAAAGAAACCGAACGGAAACAATAAGGTCTTCCGTTGGAAACGGAAGACCTTAATAAAAATGTTACGGACATGTGTTTTAATTAAAAGAGAATATTTTAGTTAAATCATTAAGACAAAATCGTAGAAAAGCGTTTTTTTGTTTCTTTCCGAGCCCTGATGGCATTATTTATTGAACGCCCCTCGTAAAGTGCCAATGTCTGGCGCTAGCATTTTTCGTCCTTTCTCTTTTTATACTATCAATGTATATTCAAAATTAATTTTAAAACTGGCAAAAGGATATTTAACTGTGTGTAACACTAAACCAAAATATTGGTACAACACCTTCACTGGGTGGACTGCCTTCAGGTGTGGGAATTATTCTGCCCGATGTTCATAACAAAGCTAAACACACATATACAGCATAGCATCACAAATGTCAGTACATTACAAAGTTTGAGTATTTCTGAGCCAGGACGCGCTGACGTTGTGGTCTGGCCGAGGAAGACGCATTGTCAACTCCAGTTACTTCATTTTCCTGTTGCTGGTCAAGAGAAATGTGTTGGTCACTCTGAGGTTGTAGTTGGTCATCATTTCCGCTAATGTCAGGTATATCTAGTGGCTCGACATATGACGCTGGAATCGTGGATATTGCTTTTGGAATGAATGGTAAGGTGGGTGGATTGGCATCAGTAGGTAGACTGATGGATTCATTATCAGACAAAGCGTCAGGGGACACCTTGTAGCTTTTCAGGGTAATTGACACTTGGTACTTTGTAACAGTTCGACGCTTTTACTCGATACGAACTCTGGCGTAGTTGCGAACCTGCAAATCGGCGTATGTTACGCCAAGGATATTCCATGTTGACGATGATATATCTGTCTCGGGATTTGGCTTTGTTAAGGTCGCATCGGAGGTAAACTATACTAGTTTCTCTCACACTCAGCTCAGGTTCTGGTGGTGGCTTTTGAGAGGGGCATTTAGCTCGTTCACCATACGGGTGGTTCTGTTGACGGAGATAATGTTGAGCTTCGATAAGGTATTGATCCGCGAGTGGAATCTGAGTATTTGAAAACTGATCCCTTTGTAGCCACATCCCTCTGGCTGACAAACCCCTTTTCCTGATACGTGTGTTTAGCTGGGCTGTGATGAGGGAGAGAGTTAGATTTGACACTATGTTGTTTGATGGGTCAAACCGTAGTATTTCGTCCTCTAGTTCTTGAATTGCCCTCTCTGCAAGGGGTTCTTGTTAATGTTCTTAGGGCAACCAAGTTCGATTCTGATACGGTGTCGTCCAAGAGGTTCGTCGTTTACTAGGGCCTTAAATCCGGCGGCTGAATCTGTTCGTATAAAAGCAAATGGACCATCAAGAGGCTAACAGTTGAAGGATGGCATCACGAAGTTCCTGGTTTCGTTCAGACTCCAGTTATTTGGTGAATGTGTAAAAGGTGATGCTTTCTCGTAGCACAAATACCATTTGCCCTTCACGTCTAAGAACATCAGCAGCAAAAGAAGTGCCGACTGTTTTTGGAGGATCAGAAGAGATCTGGTGCTGATAAAACTTTGGCATTTTCTGTAGGGAGGCACATTGGTGACACGTATTTGTCGCAGGCAGGCCGATAGGTCGCCACAAAGGAATACTAGAACAGTTCTTTAAATATATCACGTTTATTCAATGCTTAATACATATGTAAAAGTTCTGGGTTGGAATGTTGTTTGGGTAGAAAATGGTTCTCTGGACCAATTTGGGATCTACAAAATCATAGTAAATTCACATATTATAATAAATGTACATAAAATATACTAACTTGATTCGTGCTCATGCATATCATAACATTTACTATATACTTTGCATTTTACTGCATACTGCATTGTCCTGCATACACTAAAGCATTTTACTGCATACTGCATTTTACTGCAAATACTAAAGCATTTTACTGCATAACTCTACAAAATATTTATATGAAATATTTGTGTACAATAAACACTTACTTTACACCATACATTGTAGCTACTACGTACTATAATAAGACTATAATATACTCGTATACTTTTAGCATACTACTAGTACTTGAAATGATAGCAATGCACACATTACTCAAGCATGTAATTTACAACAAAATTAAGAACAAAGGTCCTTGGCCATTTCAGGAAACTTTATAGGATAAAAACCTTTTAAAATAATAAAACAAACTTACCTCAGAAGAGATGTAAAGGCTGGTCAAAATACTTTATGAAGAATACTACTAAGTTTTGAATACTCGAGCAAGTGAAGTGCGTCTGCTCTACTCAATTGCTACACCCAAACTGACCACTTAACAGCACAGGATTTAAAACCCGTCAAGTAAATTCTACTGAACAGATAAAATACTATGGAACACAGTTATGGCATTTAAATAAGTTATTTACATATCGAAACAAGTGTACGTTAAAATATATGGAATAATGTTTGGACGTTAATTGTGACACACCTCCCCTATTCAAATAAGTACGAAGTACTTTTACAGCTCAACAATTAA
>NW_026939188.1:0-9228 GCF_032062105.1 Saccostrea cuccullata | reverse complement strand
CAGGAAATCAATTTATATTGAGCCAAATGCTGAATGACGTTTTTCATATTAATTGTTAGTCCATAATTTATAAACATATTTGACGATGGAATTTTCCGTTATTTCCCGATCAAGACAAGGAGCATTCTGCCATATGACCGCTCGTCTTGGGATGCTCACTCCACCTGATCCCACCTCTGATGTTTTGGAGGTTCGTCTTTGCCCTGTTCCTATTTTGTATTGTTTAATGGACTTTTGATCTTGAATACTTTTCGTTATCTCCATATGTTTCATACTAGTATGGTTGAAGTTTATTTTTTCATGGGTGAGTTTCTTTAATAATTGATAAACCAAACATCATATACACACTGATCGGCAGGGGATTTTCACTCCTACCTGGCACATGATCCCACCTCTGATCTTTTAGATTTCCATGTTTGCTCTGCTCATATTTTGTTTTGGTTAATGGACTTTTGAGCTGCTCCATATCTTTCATTAAAATAATGTGCCATGGAGGAGTAAACATTGAGTGAAATGAAATTCAAATAAGATCACAAGACCGAATCAGCAAATGGAAGAACACCTTTGACGTCCGAGGTTAGTGTGCGAGGCACGAGTCACCCGAGTATATACGAGTGATTATGTACAGGTTGGGTCATGCTACGCCACTTAGGGTTAACGTTTAGTTTTGAAGTCAGTCGAAATGTTTAGATTATAGTAGACGGGCGTGGAAAAACTTAAAGAGTTACTTTGGTTGTCAGACAGACCTGAGAGATTTATAAATTCAATTTTAGTCGCTACCACACTATTTGTGAAATTTCTAGGTTCTTTAATTGAAATTTATATAATTTATTTATTATTTATGAAATTCAGCATTAGAAATTTATTTTAACTTTATCGGAACTTCGGGGGTCCTGTAAATCTATCAAGTGAAATTGTGCGAGCATCCTTTTAAATATAAATTGTTTTTAATTTTGTTCCATATAAGTACGTATTAAATTTTTGAATATCAGAATATAATTTTTGAAAACTGAATTATCTTTTCGTTGATTTCGTTCGTAAAAACTGCTACCAGTTTCATTCGTATTTCGATACCAGAAATTAAGTGACCAGATCTTAGCTGCAACCACGTTTATACTAGTCAATATTATATTTAGTAATCAATAAAAATATTTATCCCATCCTACGATTCTACTGACGGCGAAAACATTAAACACACGCCCTGCAAATTGGGCAAATAGTAAAATAAAAGTATAAATAATGGCTTAATACATGTAGTTTGTATGTAAATCTCCTACGTAAAGCTGATATTCAACCTACCAATAAAATTTTCACTTTGTTAACTTTAAAGGAGACAGGTGAAAAACTTGCAACAACTGTGTTTTTTTTATAATTATTCAGACACCTCATACTAAATTAAAGCTACAACAGAACAGATCCTGACCAACATCGGCGTTTATGAAAATACTGAGTAAAATCACAAAAAGAAATACTGAACTTATGCAACTCATGTATGCATAAAATTTTATGTCACCAAGCATGGATAAAGGAATACAGATAGCTTGTGTCAGAATGAATAACAGACATTATACATGTATATCTAGTTCTATATACAGACACATAATGTGTTCTGTATCAATAAAATAGTCAACGCAACATGGACCCTGTGCCAGTGGACAAATTGGAGAAACAGTATTTGATGAAGTTCACAGTTTTGTTTGTGATTTTTGGCCTCCATCTGCTTCCTCATGAACAGACAAATGTCACTCATGGCCCCAAACTCATGCTGCAGATAATATAGTAAAATATGGATGTCACTTTGTAGCAATAGGACATAAGCTAGTGGTTCTTTAAAGAGAAAAATTTTACAGATCTTTTCTATATACATGTATTTCAATAGTTAACTTTGATACCCTTTTTAGACCCCCACTCTACCCCGGAAGCCATGATTTGCACAATTTAAAATCTACACCACCTCAAGATGTTTCCACATAAGTCTCAGTTTGCCTGGTTTAGTTGTTCTTGAGATGTTTTTTAAATGCACTATCCTACTTTTTCCTTTTCTTGAGTTTTTCCTCATGGAAGAGGGTTTGAGAAGTTGAGAATGAAAATAAGATTATAACAGAAGGGCACCTAGACGGAAAGCGGACAACAAGTGATTGGAAATCCAACTCCAAGGTTAGATTTTTTAGATAAAAACTATTTTCCTTTATGATGAAAATTTTAAACGGTCTATTGAAAAGGTCGAAGAAAATCCACATTTGGATTCTTCAACACCAGAATACAGGTTTGAGCCTTTGACTCAGGTGGGCTTAAATTCCTTTTTGATTTTTGAAAAAGAATATTAGCATTTGTCTTCTTTTGAAGTCACAAAATATTAACATAAGAATTTTCAATGCTTAAAAAACAGCGAGTTATTGTAAGAATTTGGTTTAAGGGGCACTGAACCTCTGATTAGTGAGATAACTTTCAAACTTGAAAAGATGAATACATCCCATAGTTTTCTTTATCAGAGTAACCTTATGGAGACCTATGAGTAGTCAATTTGACCAAATCTAAAATATGAAGGAAACATTATCTTGTTTTTCTTTTGTGAATTTCTTTGTAATTGTTTTATCATATTTAACACAAAAAAAAACTTCTTCATCCAGTCTTCAAAACCTTATAAATCGAATAAGTTCTTTTATTTTCAGGACTTTTTTTGAAAAGTTTAATATTTTAAGAACCAAACACTTAATTTTTACTAGCATTGCAATTTTTCCCTATAAAAAATATTCAGAAGATGAATTTTGCTCACAGATAAGTTTTTCTAACAACTACATACAACATTGTGATATTCTGATTTATGAAGCATTCTGCACTTCATCATGCTTTCTAATATGATTTTAATAGGCATGGCATCAAATATTATTTTCGTATATGCCTCTTTTTTTCATTCTATGTTGTGATAATAAATTGTTACATTTCTATTCTTGTGTTAAGATTTCTTAATATCATGATCTGACAAAAGTTTCATTTCTGGAAAAAGGCAGCACTTCATACGTCATACCATTTTCCATTTGAAGCTGATGCTATAGCTGTTGCTGAAAATAAATGTTAAGATTTTTTTTTCAAAATGTGAAATTTAGCGCAGAGATGCATTGGTACTTAATTCTGACTTCACTTTTTTACAGAGTAAACTTGCTGAGGATCTTTTTTCACACATTTCCTTGATATAAAAATTTTACTGAACGCCTGCCCTCAATATTTTTTTTTATCAAATTACTGACGAAAAATATTGGATATTTTTTCACAAAGTTATGGAAATGTTAAATTTATGAAATTTTCTGATTCCATATATCACTTGAGACGTTCAGTAGATGAATATTTAAATGAATTGAAGTGTACATTAACGCTTCTTTTGCGGGCTCTTAAAGCAACGCATGTGCAAAGAGAAAATTCGGACTACTGCACATTCATTCCATAGAAATTTTTGACGCAGTAATTTGGACCCACAATGCATCACTTGTTAAAGCTACGTTCTCGCGAGAATAGCAGCAAAAGTTCAAAACAGAGTGATTTAATGGATAAATATTGAAAATAAATAGTAAACGAAACGTTTTTCATTTACTTTCAGCACTGTTCAGGCTTCTTTTTGAAAATGTAATTTACATACGACGTCAGAGTCTACAAGCACCAAATGTCACGTGCAGGTTGACGAATCCGATCTTAATCAAAACAAAATAAATATCTGCGCTCGCCATAACGGTCGCACCGTCAACATATTACTTTTAATTTTTTTTTATTTTTGAATTTTTTCAATCCGAACAAAAACGAAGTGGGCAGAATTGCAGAGATATAAATTCTATTGAATAGCGAAGATTACAAACAACAACCGTGCTCACATGTTTTGTCAAGCAATATAAGTATATGTTGTCATGTGAGCAGTGCAAAACTATGTCGGAATCAGGTGTCATTACATAAAGAATAGCTTGTATTCTCCGTTTTGAAGCTGATTGTATTTTTTTGATTTGGGTTTTGTCTGAGAGATTGTTGGTATGAGTATAGGGCAGCATGAGGGTTCCCTGTTACATCTTGACAGATCCCCAGAATCATCCAAGATATGTCTCTGTAAGGTTTAAGCAATTCCTGATCATCGTGAACCAGGGTCTTTAGATCATCTACAGCTTTTTGTACTTTCATTGTGTCTACATGTCTTTAGCACAAGATCTCTAGCATGCGTAACAGTATATGAGTGGGATATATGATATATCCTCATGATTTTCTAGAGCAGCATGTTGTTCTATAGTCAAGTCACTGATGTAAGATATTTTATTGTCTAGTTCGATATAGTCCCTGCTACAGCCTGTCTCAACTTTGTAGACCAAGACTGTCCTCCAACAGCCTCTAAATACTCCTCTGCATTCACATTCATATCTAACCCATGCATCACACAAGGCTGTAATAGCTTGACCTTGATTTCTTCTAAAATAGATATAGCTTTTATGTATCTAAAAGTCAAGACGGATGAATCGAGAACCAGAAGGACAGAAGACAAACTCTATATGCCCCATCCATATTCAAGGCAGGACTAAACATATACCATAAATGACTTTGACAAAACTTTCAAATTGGTAAGTCATCTCAATGATAACAACTTGTAGTAGAACATAAAATAGGAAAAACCCCTACATAAACAAATACATGGGCGCAGACATTTTGGACACCCAAAGTTGTGCGGAGTATAAAATGCTAGCTGGCGCGTGATTGGTCAATAAGAGGAAAGACTTGTTATGTATCTGACTAGTGAAATAAAGTTGATAAAAATCTCATATCAAGACTTGGGATTCTTTGAGATATAGAGGAGTTACAGGTAAAAATTCAAAGGGAGGGGTGCCCTTTGGTTAGAGATTTTCATTTGGTGTCAAACGCACCTTGTTGTAAACAAATGGAAATGGAAAGTAAAAGTGCCGCGTGACGGTATATTTTTTCTGGCATGTTTTGTTTTCCAATATCTCGAACTTTCACGGCGAAAAGGTCATTTGCCCAAAATTCAATATATGTATGAGTGACAGGGGCTCAAGTTTGTATGGAAGTCTATGGGAAAACATTTGGTGGTGTTTGTCCTATAGAATAGGTATTATTTCATGGATAAACATTGATTACAGCCAAAAAATCAATCAGTTCCTATTTTTTTGGCAATGAGATCATATTTTAGTTAGTTTTTACTATTTGTTTGAAAATTAGAGGGTTTAGGTAAATTGGGGCTCACAATGGGGACTGCACATGGTGAAAAAAAGCCAAAATTTTTGCTCTAGCTCTCATATTTTCAATAAATGTACATGTAAATAGTTTTAAATTTAAATTTATGCTGAAATTTACTGTGAATATTGTAAATGATACAATATTGATATTTATGGACATCATCAATTCACAAAACATATGAATATCCCCCTCGCAGTTTGAGAAATTCATTTAAATTCATGTATTTTATGAGTGCAGACATTGGAATAGATTGGCTAATCCTCTTTCAAATTTGTGTTAATCAGAGTTGATTTAATAACTCATATAACAAAATTAGACTTCTGTTAAGTAATTAGCTTACTTTGATTTTAAACAAGTGCCCAAATTAGCAGCAAAGCCAATTTTAGTCATGTTATCAGTGCTGGCTTGATATAAAAGTTATACTTTGGTGAAATTTAGAGGTTTCTAGTAGGAAATTTAATTTAAAATGCTGTAAAAGATATTGTAGCAGAAAATACATTGAAAATACAAGAAATTTGCAAAATTATTATTGAAAAAATGATGAAAAAAGTGTCTGAATATCCTCCTCCTTGCTATATTTAATCTTGATTTCTGAAGAAAATAGGGGGGGGGGGTAATTTTGTACTCTAATGATGCTCGAAAATGAAGGATTTTTTTAAAATGTGGTTTATTTGAACAACTTAGAGTCATACTTATCTGCAGTTATTTTTTTCAATTTCTTAGATACTTTTTAAGATAATTATCTGAGTAAATTCTATTTAAACATGATTATTTTAAAGCTATTTCATCACAAATGCTTATAAAAAATTCAAAAGATGATGTAAATAATAAAAAAAATACAATATAAGCTACTACATGCATTTATCAGTATGTTTTAATAAAATAAAATGTATTTCAGCGATGCATTCTCAAGAAGGAGGAGATTAATGAACCCTCCCCCCTTACAATGAACAACACATGGACACTCTGAGTATGATCCCTTTGCTTCCATTAAGAGTTCCAAGGTATGGTTTTCTTAGAAAATCTAGTTAATCTCTTAATAATTAATTTATTTAGAACTTTTTATAGATTATTAGAAAAAAAATTTCTTCAGAACTGCAGTTATTTAAGCACTTTGCTTACAATTGAGCACTGTATTCAGTCAGACAATATGATTTATCTGCCCTTGGCATTTAATCAATTTATTAATTATGTCAATAATAATAAATGATATGCAAATAAATATGTTTGCCTTTTATGAGAATATACATATTTAACACCAATTACATAAAATGTTCATGGAAATTGGCTTTAATGTAGGTCACCCCCCTTCAAAATTACAAAAATTTCAGTGGGGATGTATTTGATTCTCTGATGCCAGCAACCCGTTGCTGATAAAATTCTAAGTAATCTTATGTACATTTGAACTAGATATAATTCTCTTTCTTTCCATTGATTATTTTATCTACATTAGTTTTCCCTTTTTCCAGAACTCAGCATTTTTATACAAAAAACTGCTGATTTTCTTCATTTTTCATTAATAACGGGCACCTGCTACCCTGAATGATAAACATGACCTATCTTGAGAAAGTTTTAGAGATAATAAGAAAAACAAGCAAAACATATGCTAGATTAAACATTTTATTTCAAAAGTTTGAAAGAAAAATAGAAAAATGCTTCAATTTATAGACATCTTTTCTGTTTCACAGATGTGGGTCTGATTGACGGGGGTGTGAAATGTAACAGCCAATGGTGTACTTAAGCTAAGATTGTCAGTCTCAATATTCAAGAGGTGAGATAAGCAATGGATATATGTTCTAAATTTACTAAATTGACCACTTTTTATAAATGTTTCTTTTACTCTATAGGAAAAACCCCTACATAAACAAATACATGGGCGCAGACATTTTGGACACCCAAAGTTGTGCGGAGAACAAAATGCTAGCTGGCGCGTGATTGGTCAATAAGAGGAAAGACTTGTTATGTATCTGACTAGTGAAATAAAGTTGATAAAAATCTCATATCAAGACTTGGGATTCTTTGAGATATAGAGGAGTTACAGGTAAAAATTTAAAGGGAGGGGTGCCCTTTGGTTAGAGATTTTCATTTGGTGTCAAACGCACCTTGTTGTAAACAAATGGAAATGGAAAGTAAAAGTGCCGCGTGACAGTATATTTTTTCTGGCATGTTTTGTTTTCCAATATCTCGAACTTTCACGGCGAAAAGGTCATTTGCCCAAAATTCAATATATGTATGAGTGACAGGGGCTCAAGTTTGTATGGAAGTCTATGGGAAAACATTTGGTGGTGATTGTCCAAAACTTACTATGAAATGAAAGTAGATGTTATGGAATTTTTCTATACTATTTATAGCAACTGAAACTTTCAATATCAAAATGGACTCCATTAAAACCTCACAAATGTAAGTTTTAATACAGCAATATATTAATCTAATAGTTCATAAATAATGTGAATAAGTACATTTTCTTGATATTTGTAAATATTAATTTTACTTTTTACACAAGTGAATGAAAACATATGGCACAAATCTAATTGAAACAATAAATTAATCTAACTTTTATTTCATTTCTAAAGATTAATAGTTTAGTTGAGAAAAAAAATTGACTTGAGTCTATAAGGGTTGATGATAATTATATAACCGATTTTCAAATAAGATACAGGCATATTTGTATTATAAAACAATATAAATTCTAATGAATCATTCTCAGTGAGACAGCCATACAACACATATCAGAGTCAGTGTTTGTGGGACTGTGTCAGAAATTGGGAACCTCACAACTAGTGGTCATGAGGAGAGATTTGGTGGACATTAATGATATCGTGAGAAATCAAATGAAAACACTTAATGAGTACAGTAGGATGGTGAGTGGAAGTCAAAGAGAAGGATTCAGACTGAAAGGATCAGATGTAGACTTTATGTACTGGCCAAATAATCACCGTGTGATCTGGAAATTTTCTCAGTCTCAGTATTACAACACAGACAGGCAAACACTGATTCTCTGTGAATGTTCCGATAGTCCACCCGGATATACTTTGTTATATTTACTGTCACCAAGCCTGGAGAGAAAAATCCAGAGAGCTTGTGTTGAAATGAATAATAGACATTATATATCTAGTTCTATATACAAACAGAATATGTGTTCTGTAGCAATACCAAATTCCACTCCACATGGACCCTGTACCAGTGGAACAATTCGTAGACTAGAATATGATCAAGCCCTCTGTTTTGTTAGTGACTTTTGGCCTCCATCTGCCTCCTCATGGATAGACAGATGTCACTCATGGCCCAAGCCTCATTTCGTTAATAACATTGTGAAAATGGGATGTCTCTTTGTAGCAATAGGACATAAGATAGGAAGACATGAAGACCATGAATGGAGAATTTCTTTCTCTCTGGCAGAACAAAAACTAGTGAATGCAATGAATCATTCTCAATTCTTAACTTATGGCTTACTTAAAGTGTTCTTAACAGAAATAATTAACAATGGACTAGATGATGATCAGAAAAAACTGAGTTCCTATCACATGAAGACAGCAGTTTTCTGGGTTATTCAACAAAAACCAATACCTCACTGGTGTCCACAAAATCTCCTGGCGGGTTTCTGGGTCTGTTTTAAACATATCCTCAAATGGGTGTATGAGGGGGTCTGTCCTAACTTTTTCATTCCAGACAACAACATGTTTCTCAGTAAAATTGATGGTGAAGCTCAACATCAACTATTTTTCAGATTGTATAGCTTGTATGAGAAGGGATTAGCATTCCTGCTACACAGTCCCTCCATTGGATCTTATATTATAAATGTCCTTCATAACCCCAGACTTTCCATATGTACAGATGAACATACATTGATTTCTGAGGCTGAGTTTGATAGAAACCTATATGGTGAAATACAATGCTATGACACCATTTACAAATTCAACATACAAGGCTGTATGCGACATCTACATATATTAGAACAGATGATAGATTCACCCCTCCTGACACAGTATCAACTCCTCAAGCTTC
>NW_026939187.1:0-91974 GCF_032062105.1 Saccostrea cuccullata | reverse complement strand
AAAAGTATGTCGGAGTAAAGTATTATATTAAATAAGAAGATTACTAGTGCAAGTATGCATGCATATATGCTACAATAATTACGCACACAAAAAGTTAAATTTTGTGTTTTTCATTACCAGTAAATAGAAAATACACAATATTTCATCGTAGACAGATGTAGAAAAAACAAAATTTAGAATTGACATTGTGCCATTTATTACTTAGATGATTCACATGCAGAAACACAAAAAATGTTTCTTTGGGTTTTTGAAACGTTTGTCATTTAATATTTCACTTCGTATGAAATGCGTTTTAGGATCGCTGTTTTTGTCATAGAAAAAAAAAGGCATTGTAAAGCAAACATGCTTACAAAGTACACTCTCTTTTTTATGAAATGCAGATACAACGCAAAAAATGAAAAAGGACACAATAACTTAGATTAATTAATCTAAACAGAATTTTACCTCTATAAGCTCAAATCCCAGAAACGGACTCATGCGATAAAGAGGAGAAGATGTAATTGTACAGGCATTAACAGACAGTTTCCCCACATTACCTTAAAAAACCTTAAAGTATTTATTTTTCCCAATAGTAAAATTGTCCTTGATTTTGCCAAAAACAGTAATAATTCCAGAACTTGGTCGAATGTTCGGTAGATTTTTATAACAAATGATTATACGTATGAAGATAACGAACAATATTCAACTCAGAAAAGTCCATTAAACAAGCAATGCAATGAAATCAGAAGCATGGCAATCATGTATCTATAAAACATCAGAGTTGGGATAAGGTAACGTAAAGACCTTATGTAGAACGTTTGCTCTGGATACATTATTAGCTCACCTGAGCCGAAGGCTCAAGTGAGCTTTTCTGATCAAAATTTCTCCGTTGTCTGTCGTCGTTGTCGTTGTTGTCGTTGTCGTTGTCGTCGTAAACTTTTCACATTTTCATCTTCTTCTCAAGAACCACTGGGCCAATTTCAACTAAACTTGGCACAAAGTATCCTTGGGTGAAGGGGATTCAAGTTTGTTCAAATGAAGGGCCACGCCCTTTTCCAAGGGGAGATAATCATGAATTTGTTAAAAAATAATGGCATTTTTAAAAAATCTTCTTCTCCAGAACCGCTGGGCCAGGAAAGATGAAACTCATGTGGAAGCATCCTCAGGTAGTGTACATTCAAGTTTGTTCAAATCATGACCCCCGGGGCAAGGGTGGGGCCAAAATGGCCGACCCAAGTTTTACATAGGAATATATAGGAAAAATCTTTAAAAATCTTCTTCTCCAGAACCACTGGGCCAGGAAAGATGAAACTCATGTGGAATCATCCTCAGGTAGAGCAGATTTAAGTTTGTTCAAATCATGACCCCCGGGGCAAGGGTGGGGCCAAAATGGTCGACCCTAGTCTTACATAGGAATATATAAGAAAAATCTTCTTCTCAAGAACCACTAGGACTGGAAAGATGAAACTCAAGTGGAATCATCCTCAGGTAGTGCAGATTCTAGTTTGTTCAAATCATGACCCCTGGGGCAAGGGTGGGACCAAAATGGCCGACCCAAGTTTTACATAGGAATATATAGGAAAAATCTTTAAAAATCTTCTTCTCCAGAACCACTGGGCCAGGAAAGATGAAACTCATGTGGAATCATCCTCAGGTAGTGTAGATTCAAGTTTGTTCAAATCATGACCCCCGGGGCTAGGGTGGGGCCAAAATGGCCGACCCAAGTTTTACATAGAAATATATAGGAAAAATCTTTAAAAATCTTCTTCTCCAGAACCACTGGGCCAGGAAAGATGAAACTCATGTGGAATCATTCTCAAGTAGAGGAGATTTAAGTTTGTTCAAATCATGACCCCCGGGGCAAAGGTGGGGCCAAAATGGCCGACCCAAGTTTTACATAGGAATATATAGGAAAAATCTTTAAAAATCTTCTTCTCAAGAACCACTGGGCCAGGAAAGATGAAACTCATGTGGAATCATCCTCAGGTAGTTTAGATTCAAATTTGTTCAAATCATGACCGCCGGGGCTAGGGTGGGGCCAAAATGGCCGACCCAAGTTTTACATAGGGATATATAGGGAAACCTTTTAAAATCTTCTTTACAAGTACTTCAAAGCTATGATTAGTGATATTTATATGGAATCATCCTCAGGTAGTGTAGATTCTAGTTTGTTCAAATGATGAACGCCTGGAGGGGGGTGGGTGGGTCGGAGTAAATTCAAGCCTGATGTGCTCAGGTGAGCGCTGTGGCCCCTGGGCCTCTTGTTATATCAGTGTTCATGTTCTACAATTACAAAAATATGTCTAATTCTGAAGAATTTCCTAATTTTAGCACGTATGTAACAGTTGTTAGAATGATTGCCCTAGAGTCGTGGAGTAAGGTGTTGATCCTTACGTTACCAGTTAGGTGGAAACCGTTTGTGCAGATCAAACGGTTTTAACTGAGGTCATGTACGTGTACCAGTAGGTGCAGGTACAAAACTTTTTTCTCACTGCCCATTAGTCGTAATACCATAGTACCGAGTTCATGTCTAAATTTACATTCCTATTTAGCATGTGGTGTGGAACTTTAAAAGAGTGAAATATTCTCGAAATGCCAGATGACAAACAATGAAAAGGTGATATTTAAGATTAATTTAAGAACTTTTCAAAATCTATAAGACAGAATGCAGTCATTCTTAAATAGAATTAAGGTTATAAAAATGATTCAAAAAGCATAACATAAAGATATTAATAAAATAAAAATGAAAAAAAAACCAACAACAAACATCAAAAAGCGATACACAAACACATTTCTTGATTCATTTTTATATGTGTGCATTTCATTTGGATGTTATTATTACTTATCTACAATTTTTACTAAAAATATACATGTACACAGTTAATGAAATAAATAGACCAAAATAAATCTTAAAAAAACTTTCAATTCCTTACAATTTTTGAATGGTTTTGTTATGGTTTTAAAAGTATATTTTGAAACTGATTACTCAAACTGAAACTGTTTACTCCACCTATGCATCTGCCCTAACTATGGAATTTCCAGTGGTTCTCTTTATTTAAGTTCTTTTCACAGAATTGGTTTGATTGTATTCTTTAATGAGATATATCTCCCTGTTTTTTATTGCAACATGTTTCATTAGGAGGGCTTCACTTGCTCTTGAGAGTTCAAAGTTAGACTTGTAATTGACACTTAGGGACAATGAGCAGTGCATGAGGGATCTTTTTCTTGCTAGCATTTGATAGCTGCGACAGTAGACCGCATCCAAAGGACCTCGCCCTGCAATGGAATTCGAACCGCAAGGTAAGGATAAACCTCTAACTGCTCGGGTAGTATGATCAGCCGACAGGTGATGCTTTTTTTTCTAGAAGTACATGACACAAAATCCCACATCAATGCTTTATATAATACGTTTTTGCTCTGCTCCAAAATTGTACTGTTCATTGACATTTGAGCTTGGTTACAATTCGTTATCTAAACAATTCCATTTATATTATTTCTTAATCAATAAATTGTTTCACATTTTATTAACAATTGATGCTGCTTACCTTTAAAAACAAATGTTCAAGCTATGTTTACCTCTTTAGGTTCTCTTCGTAAAGTATAACCATGACCCAATTCGTTTTGAAGACATAAAGTTCTATTCTTTGAACATTTGGTTTGCTTTTCATAGTGTTCAAGTACATCATACATCACTCATGTGTCAAAATGATCCAAATATTCATGGAAATATAATTTTGTTTATATTTGATTTACATGTAGAATATCTCGATATAATACATGTACATGTAAGCATAAAATGAACAAAATATCTTCAAACAACGCAGATCAAAAACCTGAGTAAAATGTTGAAATAAAAGAATATTTTTGTATCAATGGTAAAGTTTATTTTTGAAATATATTTGAAATTAGAGTAGGAAAATGTGGGTTTTTGGGATTGATAATATAAATAATTTTATCAACTATGTACATGTACTTTGAAAGATATAGAAGTGCATTGTTTAAATTAGGTTAGAGTCGTTGGGTACATACATATATAAAAGATTTTTTGAACACTATAAGATCACTTTACAATTACCGTTTGCTGTCGATAGAGCGCTTGATCCGTGATCGGGAGGTCGTGAGTTCGAATCTCGGCCACAACAGACCTAGATCGATGAAAAAAATGGGTAGCAAAGATTCCTTCGCCATGCGATCGGTGCTTAAAGTGAAAGTTGTGGGTCCTTAGGAGAAGACCTTTAAAACAGAGGTCGCGTGTTACGGCAGGCGCTGGCATGATAAATATCCCTTACTGCTCAATGGCCCTGAGTGCCGAGTAGAGGTCAAAATTTGAAGCCCTTCACCGGTATATGGTGTGACGTCTCTATATGATTGAAAAATTCTTGAATGGGACGTAAAACAACATATAACTAATCAATCACTTTAAGATTTGGCAATACTTAGATTACATAGTTTATCATGAAGAAAATTAAGAACTGTAATTAAATTATATCATTATAAATTCTCACTCGAACTTTCTTGAGTAACTTAAAAGAAAAGATGTCCAAAAAGATCAGGAAAAAATATACAGTTTTCATTTCCTGTCTCTTCAGGATTTTTGAAGAGCTAGATTAAATTTTCATATTTATAACACATTTTAAGGACAAATTGTGAAACCTTATATTACATATTTATTGAAGCTTAACGTCGTAATAATATATGCCCCTTTCTCCTACAGTGCATAAAGAAAATAAATGAATACATCATCTATATTTATCAATGTTCTCACTTGCAATTTTAGTTGAAATCTGCCTATGTTTCATTAAATTTATAGATCAAGAATATTACTAATTAATAGAAAGTGACTGATGATTTTCAGTGCACTCAAAAAGTAAATTGTCCATTTTTCTGATTCTGCACTTAAATAGTTCGAGGTTAATTGTGACCACAAAGTCGTAACGTGATGCTTTGTGACACGTACACTACCACAGAGTGTCTGTGTACTGTATAATTTTATTTGACTCAAAACATCACTCAAAAGATGCTAATCAGCTTTTCTAATTTGCACCTCATCCAAGTTACATTTTAAAAAATTTCTTATCTTTATGACACCATTGTACCAGCCGGGTCATTGGACTACCTTAGTCTGTCGATGTTTTAGTATTTAATCACACAGTTTTCGTCATCTGTCATTTTCTCTGGTCATGTGCGTAAAGCTCTCTGGTCATAACGATGCATCCTGGCCTTTAAATGTAATTTTATATATCTTTATGACGTTTCTTATTCAATGATCGATTGGTTAATATATATTTCTAATCCATTAAGATACAAATGAGGAAAAGTTATATTATGTAGAAATATTAAAAGGTTTTTTTGTTATTTACTATAAAAACTGTAAAAAAGAGTTTTCTAACGTTAACTCTAAGATAAATATATAATTATATTAGTCTAACTCATGTATCTGAAATGAAATATTATTTTCCTTTTGATATGTATAGTTTTTGTGGTAATTTTTATAAAGTAAATTCAACTATTTTACAATATAAAGCTTTGTATGTCATAAATTCAAAATCTAAGTGATGGCCAAAGATATACATGTAAAACAAAACACTTTTAAGACGATCTATAAAGTACTTGCACACGATAATAAGGAAAACAAGGGTCTCTTCATATTCAAAGTTAAAAATTCTCTCTAGGTGTGTTGTGAAAAATGACTCTAATAATCTTATAAAAATGCGAAACTTTGGAAGACATCCAAATATTTATAATACAAAATGTACTACATTTATCACTTTTGCTTGGAATTGTAAAGGTGTTTCATGTCTTTTTAAACAACAACAATTTGCATGTAAGTACCTAGTACCTAGCTTAAGGAGCCTGGGGGTCAAAAAATTAACCATAAGCTATAATTTAAAGTTTTAGCTATGATATCGTATGCTGTCAACTTTCATTTGGCTACGAAAAACATAATACATTTCAGTTTTAGAATTTTGTCATTTTGTACATCCTTTCATGAAACTCTTCTAAAGGAGATCAAAATGATCTAAAAATGACCACAATCCCAGCCGCCTTAAAGACTTTATTTTCAAACTTAATAGCAACAGACAAATTGAAAATAATTCAAATTCCCTTTTCTTTTTGAGACTTAAGACAGCAATTATTAAAATGAAAGCAAAATAAAAAACTAATTAAATAATTATTAAAATAAAAAAGAAATGCCAGTGATTGTAGCTGAAATTATAAGCTAGATGGAATACCCAATTGAAAGATTAATCGTCAGCTCAGATATTTAAAATAAATAATTATCTATATACATGTACAATTTATACAAAAAAGCATGTTACATTAACATAAAGTCATGTATATTAAGTTTTGTTACTTAACTCGCTCTGATTCTGCAGATACATGTGGGTGTTTCCTTTCATATAAAGCAGAGTTTATTCAAAACCTCCTATGTAAGAAGAAGAAAAAAGTTTTGTGGAATTAGTTCTATAATAGTTAACTACAGATAATTATACTTGTAGTGAATGAAAGTTTTCACTATACATGTAGTACATTTAAGTTTTCATGCCCTAGGATAGAAAGATCTCGGGGTATTGTCTGTTATCAATTTTAATCAAACACATTACTATTGAGTGGGCGGGGCTATGGCTACCATATTCCACAGGTTTATTCCTTGGCACAAGTCCCTTTGTTGGGTGCCACCAAATTTCTCTTTTGAACAGTAATAGCTAGGAAATTTTATACTTCATATGAGTATTTATTTTGACAAGATTTTTTAGCTAGTATATATATTTTTGACATTTGGACATATTGATCTAAAAGTTAAATCCACTTTATAAAACCTTTAGCCTTGGTCATAACTTTTGAAGAGTTAGAACTAGGACTTTCATAGTTCATAGGTCGATTCCTTGTAAAAAGACCTTCCTTTTGGATACAAACCCTTTTGACCTTGACCATTGGAGATTGACATGTATTTGAGAGAATTCAGCCCTCGGCATAAGCTGCCATCTGACAAAGATATCTATCTTACACGTTCTGTAGATCCACATTAAGATTAAAAATTTCAACTTAAACTTCAAATGTGCATAAATAATTAAAGCTCAGATACATAAATCTCAGTATTGCATTTTAATTTTAAAAAAAGGTATTCTAAATTACAATTTAAGCAATGGTTCATTATTCCTTTTATCTTGCGTTAACAATGAAAACAGATGGCCTAAAGCATTTTATTAAAAAAAAAACAGCAATTGTTAATTAATTTGTGCAAATGAAATACAAATTGACATGCAATAATTGTAAAAAAAAAATTGTATATCATTAATGTGTCTTGATTTATCAAAGAAGTGTTTTTGGTACATGCACTTTCAGCAAAGTTGACAATGTCACATCAGAGACTCAATACTTCTTTCTGTACACACGTAGATGTAACTTTTTGAAAGCATGATTAATAATTGCTATTTTATTGCAGCCCTTAGGACAGGGCTGCTATATACATATAAGTTTAAGTATTGGTGTATGGGATTTAGTGGGATTCAGAATTAAAGGTTATCTAAATATTAAAAAGATTATAAATCAGAATGTTCTTTCCCTTTATAGATTACAAGCTAAAAGGGAATACACATTATAACCCCCGTTTTCAAAATCCTACTCGATTTAGTGTTGACCAAATAGTGAGCTTAAATGAAAAATAGGCGCATATATTTACACATCTGTTTCATTTCTGGATTCACTAACTAAAAAAAGACGTTAATTATAACCAAACAATAAAGCTTTATCATAAAAGTGATAACGTCTACATTTTGATTGTGCGAAGTCGATATGCTTTCTCTAAGGTCTATATATCTAGGGAGTGTACAGCATCAAAAGGCTATAATTGTTCTTTTCCGTGTTTCTAATACTCACTACCTTATCATATAAGGCATTGTCATGTCATTTGCTTTTTGAAATCACAGTTATGAATAGCAGCTGTAGTATATGTTTTAGAAACATCCAGTTTATGACGACCATTGCTCAGCATTATTGTTGCTTCACAGAAGCACATTTCTTCATTTCATTTTAGAAACAGCTGGTTTATAATATTTTAAGATAGAAACATCCAACTTATAACACCTCTTATGCTCGATCATTTGATCTAGTTTCAGCCAACTAGATAGCTGGCAACAACAGAGAAAAGTGAAGAGTTTGTCATCGGGGATATTTGTCATTCAGAACTTATTCATTCATAAAAGTACGAATCAAAACGAAAAGATACTGGAAGACTCGGCGCCAGGTATAAAAGACATCATTATATTGAGTTTTTAAGGGATACTGACTCCTTTACTTGAATCGGTGTACCTCTGATCATCTTCAAGGATATTAAACATTTGCCATTTATACAATCTTCACATTCCTAGTCCAAGCATAATATCAACAGTTTATATACAGTGAGATCGTTATATTAGGTACATCTTTCCCCATAGCTACATTTCTAGTCTTTGGACATGAGAAACATGATAGTTTTTTTTTCTTCAGATAAATCATGTTATGAGAAAAGTAAACGGATATCAACTGCACAGTAACTAAAGAAGGATACACGGTGGAAAACTATGTGAAAAATACACTGTACGAGTATATACATGTAGTAACCAACAGTGGTCAAGTCAAGTTCCTCTGGTGTTGTCAGAATTTTTGTATTTGTTCTGTCTCATAACTTATACATGTATACTTCTTCAAGTGAATATTGTTAATTATCGTCACATGTGTAACTTATATGTTGCATGTCATGGTCAAGGTACGATTTTATTTTTAATAACATAAATAATAAATATGACATTAATGGTGTGAAGGTTCTCTTCTCGACAATAAAGCACTGTCTAAAAGGAACCTAGCTTAATCGTAATTATTTACCACAGAAGAAGACATTTGAATGCTAAATTAAGTAAAACAAATGTTTATACAAATTGATGTGTTGAAGGTTAAATATTTTCTTTTGTTATTTTTATCTTACTACGACATAATTAACGTTTGTTCACGAGTATGATCATTGTTTAAAGGAATAAGTGTGCGCTAAATAAAAAAAGATTCATTTATAGGTGTTACAGCTCTGATGATTTATTATTGAATGTACCTATTGAATCAATTTGATAACTGGATACACATTTTGATATCATACATGTCGCTCTACAACCCAAACAATTACTAATACTTTAGAGGGATGCTGATTTAAAACAACAAACAGAAAAAAAAAACATCTATGTCTACTCTAAAAAGGAGGAAATCCTTGAACTTCATTTGATGGTACTATATTAAGAGGGGTGATCAAAAATTCCGCGAACAAATTAAATAACTTCCATAAATCAAATAAAATGAAGTTTTGATTTTCTTTTTTTTAAAAGTAGCCCTCTCTGATTTTAATGCATATCTGCCACCGTTCTGCCCATGCGCGAATCACGTGAAACAGCTGGTCACGTGACACGCTCTGAAGCATTCTGTTCATAGACGCTTAACGAGGCCCGATCTACTTGATCTGCGCATACGTCGACTCAGACACGTCACAGTACCCTGGACTGCCGTCACAATTGAATACAATAGCGTCACAATTAAAATGACGTCAACTTGCGCTAAAATGTTTCGCTAATCTTGCTCTATAGACTATGCTTGCTGAAAGCTGGCTCATTCTGGCATTTTTATTACTTACATGTTTTAGAATTTTTTTTTTAATTATTAAACAACTTTGAAACATGATTTATTTTGAGGTTTCAATTTCTTGGTACAGATTTATTAATTGTATCTTGTTTTATTTCAATTTGTGAGTTAGAAAAAATCCCACTACAACCAAAAGTAAACGATTTTAGTCTTTTCCTCGAATATTGAAGTGTTTAATTAAGAATGATTTGATTTTTCGAAACTTATACGTTATTAAAATTGTTTGTTGATGTTATGTAAACCTATTGCAACTTATAAAATATCTAGTTGGATAAAATAAGTCCTATTTTTGTGTTTTGATATGCCCCCTTTTCACTGCAATAAAGGCTACCTCCGATTTTCTTTTCATTTTTTAAAAGAGGGATGTGAATTGCATGACATATGTGAAAATCAAAACATTTCATCATGTAGTATTTTTTAATTTGTCAATTTCTTTGTTTATTGCGGTGTTTTAGTGTGTAATTGTGTATAAAAACACGAAAAATGGTCCATATCTTGAAAGTGCCCCCATTTGACTACAATAAAGGCAAGGTAACAAAATTTCATTCTAATTTTTCTTAGCATAATACATACAAATTTATTTCCAAAAATCAAATTTTTTTATCATTCCGTTATCGTAATTTCCAACTACATTGGGCCTCGTTAAATATGCTTTTTTTCGAGTCTTGTATCTCTAACCATGCAAGTTGACTTTTATAACAAACACAGTCCATTTGTCAGAAATGAAAAAATCTCAAAAATAGGGTGGTTGTAAAGGATATTTTTTCTAAGAAAAAACATTGTGACCATCACAACCCGAGTCCCCTGTCTTTTTAAAACAAATTTTTCCATCTCCTTAACAAAAAATAACCTTGTTTATTTTTATCAATATTTCCTCCAATAGAAACTTTATTAGGAAATTAAAAATAAAAAAAATACAAACATTTAAATATTCACCACTTATTCCAGTATCAGCAACCTCTATGACTTATGTCAGATAATACAGCTGTTTAATTAAACTGATATCACTTCTTCATTGAGAGAGACATATAGAATCGGAAAGAAGCAAATGGGGATAACGAACAGTATTCAAGATCAAAAGTCCATAAAACAATACAAAACAGGAAAAGAGCAAACATGGAACTCCAAAACATCAGAGCTGGGATCAGGTGCCATGGAGGTGTGAGCCGACCGGTCACACTCGCCGTGTGCTCCTTTGTCATGTTCGAGAAATAACAAAAAAAAATCCGTCGTCAATTTAGTGCATAAAATATTAACCAACAATAGGTATGAAAAACGTCATTCAGCATTTGACTCAATGATAAACCGCTGGTCATTGTATCGACCATAGAACTTACGAAATGATGACTTTAAACGAGACTGCTGATATTCTTGTTTCATCAAGTTTGTCAATAATTTACCTCGTTTTAGAAATTGTTCATACGTAGAGAATGCTCTTGCGTATCGAATCAACTCAGATATGTAAACTTTGTATCCAGGTGATGAAGGTATATTGCTGAATAAGTAAGGGAAGTTGACGATAGAAAAGTTTAAGTCACTACTTTTATCATATAGCTTGGTTGTTAGATTACCATTAACGGCTTTATCTAGTAAAATATCCAAATATGAAACAGATGTGTCGGGCTCTAGTATCTATGGAAGAGAAAATACTTATGATATACATTTAATGTAATTTTTAATCAACATATCGTTAATTTTATGGTCGATAAAATGGTCTTCTTAGCAATTATAACCTATCGTTGGTGAAATTTTGGCAGGTTCGTTTTATTGTTAATAATTAGTTAAACATTTTTTTTTTACTTGGGAATATTTCGTCTATTTGTTCAAAACCTTCGGCTGACGGCGGATGTGACCAATCAAACTAAAATGATGACTCTATGAAAAAGATTAAAGACCCTCTAATTTATTTCAGTTTATTTACATGTAATTGACTGCCTTAATTAAATCCCCATATTTTTCCATGAAAACAAAAAGTTATGAAATAATGATGAAGCGTTTCATTTTTTATTAGACTTTAAGTTTTCTCGACTTTTAAAGCTTACTTCAAAATAACCTGTATCTTTATTTTAATATACACCATATTTAAGATAGAAAATGAGATTCAGGTTTGTTTTTAATTATCTTTCTAAAGTCAGGTAATTTATAGTAAACGTTTTATAGTGTGTGATTGTACCATATGGCGAGTTCTTTGACACTTAAGAATTACAATATAATATTTTTTTCTAACATTTTGAAATAAATGTTATTTATAGAAATATAATCAGAATCAAGTTCCAACAACTCTCACATTCCCCTCCATACATATAAATAAATTTATTCTTTTTGTTCACGTCATGAGTTTAGGTATCATGAGAATATTTCCCTAAATATTTGATTTTGGACATGATGTTTTGTTATTTAGCCCATTTAGTTTTCATAAATATCTTTATGAATGCACTTCTGATAAAAATATATTTAGATTAATAAACAAATCAAATATTGACAGAAGTGAAGAAAAAAATCAACTTAATTATCTCTCAATCATTTTATGCAGGCCTCGTTTTTAAAGTACCTTAAAACCTCAAATATTGAAATAGATCAAAAGTACATTTCATGTGACAACGTAATGTTGATCTATGTTTTTCTTGATTTTTGTAGCATTGCTTTTAATTTGAATAATTGATCTACTTTAAAAGGTTTAAAAATTATGGAATTATAAAAGGTTCCTCTAAATCAAAGTTACGACATGATGGAGTGAAATTACGAGGGTTGTCCCAAAAAGTAGTAGACAGGGAAAACAGCCTAGTTTCTCTTCGCTTAATTAATTTTTTTTCCCTTGTCATAGCAAAAAGTAACATTTTATGATCATGCATTTCAAGTTTCATGATGATATCACGTCTAATAAGAAAATTATGTAAAAATTAAGAAAGAAAGTAAGTGTACACCGGCGCACGAAAGCAAACGTTACGTCTCTTATAACGTCATGATCTTTTTTTCTGCTTCACTAGCGTTTATTAACATTCAATATTTTTTATTAAAGTGGTAGACCACTCTTGACTAAGGGACTTATTTAAATCACTACTGTCAACGTCCATTTGTTTTGTATTTGTTTTTTTTAGCTGATTCAAATTTCTGTCGAAATTTAGTCGAAAGATCGCCTTACATTGTAGGCAGCAGAGAATACATATTGTTTGACGTCGTTCGTGGTCCAGTTTTTTTCCAATCGTCTGCGTTTAACAAACAGTATTCTACTTCTAACATGCCGTAACTATTTTCGGTATAGAGGAAAAACTCTCATTGAACATAGTGCCATTTAAAAACAACTTCTTTATTAAAATCTGGTGTGTAATGTCACTTCAGTACTCTTTTTTCCCGTCTCTGATGTATATAAACCATATCCAACACAATTTATTACATCTCCGTGCGCCGGTTACGCGTTTGACGACGTCATTTTCATCAAACTCAATTCCAGCGATACTATGAAAATTATGACACCAATCATCTGTTTCTAAAGCTATTTATATGAAATTTTGACATATTATTAAGATTTTGATTCTGGTTTCAGTGATTTAAAATTGAGTTCAGTGTATTACATAGTACTTAAGAAATAAAATCAAATGTAATCGTTATATGCGTAAATTATTCCGAATTTTGTTCGTGCGCCGACAGGCCTTATCGGCCTTCATCTAAATCGTCCTAATATTAATAATATGAAAGATAGATATTTAAAAATACACAGTTTTAAAGAACATTAAATATATTATGTCTATGCTGAATTTGGTTAGTATTGGTTGCATGTTTTAAAAATTATAAACATTGTCTACAACTTTTTGCGACAACCCTCGTATGTAAAGACTGCTTTTCGGCGAAGACATTGCTTTACAGTATTTTTTATTCTCGTCGCCCACATGGTGCAGTGGTTAGTACATATGCTCAAGAGACCCGTTGATCCTCACTTCGTGGGTTACGATCCACTATGGGAGGTGGAGACCTATAGTATCTTCACTAAGGTCTATGAAGTACTCCAATACTTTCATATATATCACTTGTATAAGATGCAAAACTGATATGACAAAGTCTCGTGAAAAATGTTTGAATTTTAGTATTCTCACATTTTCTATGTTTGTTATTCGTGTTATTCATTCCAAAGATCTATTATTAATTTTGTCTGTACAACTGGTTTATCGAATTATTTATTAGATCATAAATAAATGTTAATTCCTTTACCATTATCATCGTTAATATTCCATGCTTCTTATGTATATATCTTGAAGGCTCTTAAGATTCTAGTTTTTACGGATATTATCTATAGCGTTTGTCTTTGCCACAAAAATCATACTTAATAAATAATCAAAGACCAGAGTACTGATTTCTAACAAAAATAATTTATGCCTAGTCTCTTTTTTATCGTACCAACGCAAAATATCACAAGAGAGCAGTCTGGTTAATTTGAAACGAAAAAGTAAAGGAATACGTTTAAGAATCTAATAAAGTTAAATTTGTAACACCAATGACATTAGATTTATTTCCATCTGTATTGGCAGAGTCAAAATAATGTACAATTGATGTATTTATATATCTTTTAAATGCACATTTATTAATTTATTATCAATCAACCGAAACAAAAGTCAATGCTTAAATTTGAGGATGGTTCCAGAAATATTTTTCTATAATATTTCTTTCTTTTTTTGAAAATCAGAAATATAAACAAAACTATTTATCATAGCTTAACATACATTAGTGGAACATGAATGTCAACAAATATTACAAAGAATCATGTAAATGTTTGTCAAATGATAAAAAATGAGGACGTCGACACCTACAGTTAATTATTGAAGACAGAGAAAATATGTACTAAGAAATCCTACATTTTTGCATATTTAAAAAAGAAAATTTAAGTACAAATACATAAAAAAAATTATCCCTAATGTTTATGTTTATCAATCATACTTTTTATGACCATGCATTTTATTTTAATGAAGGTTTACAGGATCATCATTTACGAGTATACTATGGATATGGTGTTTTATTATTATTAACAGACACATATAATCTCATCATAATTATACTGTGTTCTATGGTCGATACAATGACCTTGTCAGCAAACATATACTACCAATAAGACAATAAGATTGTACAGCCATTATTTACACACTGAATTTTCTTCGGATTTAACCGGTCTTGTCATGACAAGGACAACATGTGACCGGTCAGCAAGGCATGCCCACTCCGTCATTGCACCTGATCCCAATTTTGATATTTAAGAGTTCCGTGTTTGCTCTGCTACTGATTTATTATTGTTTGAGTAGAACTTGTAAGCTTGAATACTGCTCCATGTTATTTTCATTATACAAAAAAAAACATGGTTCTTATCATTTATATAGTTTACGATGAAATAACCTTTTGTATCTTTCAGTAAAATTCAGGTAATCGATTTAAAGAAAGATTACTTTTTTTTCTCTTCGTGCATCTGCAAATCCACTACTTTCTTTAACAACATTCCATCATAGCAATATATTATATACTTACCAGGAGTTTTAACTTTCCTGAAAATTGTGTAATAAAGATAGGTAGAGAGTTTAGTATGCATATGTGAAGCTTTAACGTCAACCCATTAAAATAATGATTATAATAAGACAATTCTAGAATTCCTTATTAATTAATGTCTTTAAGAAAGCAAAATATAAATTTGACTCTACTAACGTAACTATTAAAGGCTTGTAGAAACAATTTGACAAATTAATAACAATTTTCATTTTTGAGTGGTAATTATGATTAGTTAAGAAAAATCAAAAATTAAACTCAATTGAACTAAAATTTTATACAAAATTTGCTTTATAAAGAATTTTCAAGATAGTTTTAATTGCATGGTAAACTTGAATTGAGATTTTGTTTTTACCAAAAAAGCTTTTCAGGCATAAACAACACAAATATAAAGGATAGGGTCTCTTAATTATCTATTTTTTCAAAATAATTTGTTTCAGTCTGGTCTTTTGTTGCACTTGATAATAAAAAAAACATTGTGATAATAACAGTATAGAATATACCAGGTAAAAGAATGAAATTAAAGATCTTGAAAAAAATTTGTAGCTCTTTTTCAATCTGGAAACATAATTATTAATGCACAATTTAAATCGTTTTTTCGTGATACATCTGCGTGTCTGAAAGATATTGTATGGAGAGAGAATAGTTTCAATATATTGCTGTCTTTCCAATAAAAACAAGAAGGAAATAATACAACTAAAATCATTTAGGACAATTTAGATATTCTGCGGTGTCTCTATGTTACAAAATAAGTCATTAATTAGTTTTTGTGTCAAGAAATATGAGATATGAAATCAAAATGAACATCATAATTAATTAATTCTCATCATTATATTATAACTGCAACAAATATAGCATCATTCTTAGTAGATTCTCGCTTGACTAATTGGAAATTGGAAGTAAGATAATCGTGCCATGTATTATATATTATGCAAATCAGATTGTATAAAAAGTTGTTAGAAATAATGAAAGGGCCATAACTTATTACGAATTGTAAATTTAAAAAACCTAATCTGTGCTAGTAAAAATGGAAAGAAGAACTCCGTTCTTCGAAAATTTCATGTTTAGTGTAGTCGAGAAAAATGATAGTCTTTTGAAATTGTTTTATAATACTTGATGGTATGCAAACATGGCGAGTTCGATGCCCACAATTTTGCTATTTATGTTTTTTTTTTTTTTTTAAATTTCTTTGTGTATTTTTCTTTACTTCTCTTTATCATGTTTATAATATACATAATTTCAGAAATTTATGTAATTATAAATAATATTACACCTTGAAAGTATCTCGGGAAAAGACAGACATTCCTAAACTATAAACTATTTTTATTAAATCAAATTCATCTATTAGATGCTTGTTTTATTTTATAGATTTTCAAACTATTTTCTCTCAGAATGAGAGTATTGAACAAATAAAATGATTGTCATGTAACAAACTATTAAAATACAACACTTGTCTAAAAATAATAACATACATGAAGTTTGATCTTGAATATAAAGGTACATGTATCTATGAAACATATGGAGCTAACAAACAGTATTCAACATCATAATTCCATTAAAAAAATTAAAAATATGAACAGAGCAAACACGGACCTCCAAAACATCTGAGGTGGGATAAAATGCCATGAAGAAGTGAGCATCCCTTGCCGACCGGTCACATCCCCATATGTGCTCCTTGTCATGATTGGGAAATAACGGGAAAATCCGTGGTCAATTCAGTGTGTAAATAATGGATTAACAATTAGAATGAAAAATGTCAGTCAGCTTTTGACTCAACAATAACTTGTATTTGCTAATAAGGTCAGTGTATCGACCATGTAACATACGAAATGATGATTTAAAAGGGAGAGCTGGTTTTCTTGATTCATAAAACAACTTGAAACTCTATGAATATATTTAGTCCATTGATTTGTTATTGCTTTGTTTTCTGTGTGTAAAATTTTGGATACACTACAAAAAATGGAAAATCACTTTTATTTGATTGAAATAAAATATCCCTGTGGATCATGACCTTATAAATCTAGAATCGTCGGACTGGCCTGTGCAGCCTCTGTATACGATGTGTTTATATTGATTAAATTAGCCTGCGTATTAATATTTTTACATTTCAAAATTAAATAGATTATGACATGAGATAATGATGAACTTAATATAAATATCAATGCACAAGGCTGGACAGTGTCACTGTAGTATGATTTAAAAAATAAGTGTGGGAAAATGAACATTTTATAAAAATTAAAAATCCATGTACATGTAGTGATGATCATGTACTAGTATTCGAAGTTAGCTATACGTCAGACAGGCTCGTGCATTTTGCAAATACAAAATATTTTGCACCTTTAATGTTCATAAAATAATATGCATCGTTTAAATTTTTGTAGGTTTACTAAATCACGTTTCCCATTGCGTGCTTTAATAAGAAAATAGAACATTAAAATTTTGTCCACGGACGTTTTGGACAACCCTCATAAAAAATATACAACCTATGAATGAAATACGGAGATAAAGAAAAGTGTATTACATGTAGGAATGTCATGAATTCGTAATATTTTCTATACTATATATATGGCATTAGCTACAAAAATCATGATTATTTGTAGTACAATGCTCTACATTAATTCACAAATGTAAATAATTATAACATTATTGGGGTTAATGAATGTTAATAAACGAATCAAAAATATATTCATGCTCAAGACAGTAATTATAGCTGCCAAATAAGATTGTAAAGATTGAATTCTAGTATATATAATTACATCAATCATATGTATACATATGTTTTTTTCTTAATTATTTTCCCTATTATTCGTAGTTGTCCAAGTGGCTTTCATATGGTCGAATAATCAGGTATTTACTAGCAAATCGATTTGAATTATGTCTTAAAATGGTGGTATCTAGTGGATGTTTCTAAAATAAAATCAATTCAATCTCCTATTGAAAAAAAAAAAACAGTGACTTTAACATAGTTCATATGACTTGATGCATTTGAGAACACTTCCCATTCCTTTATAATTTTGATGTAATGATAGAAAGGTTACAATATCATAAATTTAATGGATGTACTCAAAGAAATATTGAGAGAACAAACAGTTTTTTGGGAAACAATGGGCAAATAATGAAATAGAAATTAATTTGGAAAAAGTCCATGAGCATAAAACCTTATGATATACATGTACATGTATTAAAAATGTGTTGTATTGTTCCTATTACGCAGTGATGTTTAAGTGGTTAGATTACCGAACACTACTTTTTCGATTAAATTAAATAATATCAATTAAAAAAAGATTTGTCAGACTGTTGTGTGAGTAATCGTTTATTTCAAGCACACCTGGGTAAAACGCGTAAATGTCGTGTTGAATGCCACAGTAAGTTTTTTTTCTTCTTTTCACGCATACGATTTTGCACAAATTCTGCTTCATATGAACACAAAAATAGGTCTGCTTATACCGGAGGATTGGTACCCATGGGGATTCTAATAGATTGTTGGAAGACCAGGGGCCCGTTTTACAAAAGGTCGTAAGTCGTAGACTTGGTCGTACGACCGAACTTACGACATGCGACCGTTTTACAAAGATTTGAGACTTGCGAGTTACGACGAAAATCGGTCGTAAGTCTACGACCACCTGGGGGCTGTCGGAAGTCGTAAGTTTTGTCTCAAAGGTGTTTTATAAGTCGTTGTTACTATGGTTATTAAAATTATTCATCATGGCTGCTTTCCTTATTCTTGATGCTTTTAACAAGATGCACAAAAAGAGGGGTTTGAGGGTTTTTCGAGACAGAAACAACCCAATGGACTATCTGTCAGACGCCGAATTGATTGAAAGGTATCGGTTGCCTAGGCAATACCTTTTCGATGTTATTGATTTAGTGCGGGATGATGTTCAAAGTCCGACAAGAAGAAGCCATGCTGTTCCCGCAGAAATACAAGTACGTACCTTTAATATCATGTCCATTCATTCATTACACTACATAAAATGTACGTCACTTCCTGATTATTTCGTCATCATTTTGTGTGAATGCCACACAGGCACGGATCAAACAATTTATAAGTGGCAGGTGCGTGTCAAATAAATTTGGGAATTACACTCCGAAGATAGGCCAACAGACTTTTCCTAATACTTATAATTACAACTTTTCTTTGTGTTAATAAATTTAGGTATACACCATAGGCGTTGGAACTGGGAGGGGGAGCGGTGTTCCCCCCCTACTTTTTTTTTAAAACAAATAATATACATAATATAGGCATTGAAATTTGGGGTCTACCTTTTTTTTTGTGGGTTTAACCCCCCCCCCCCCCCACACACACACACTTTCAATTTGCTTCCGACGCACCATATGAAGCATTTACTATCAGTGTCATAATTGTTAAAAAGAACCAACCTGAGAAGATTTTTTTAGAGATATTTAGAGACTTATTAAAATGTATATGAATGTCTTCAACTTCGCCTGAAATCTAAACAATTGTTGGTATATAATTATTTTCCTGTATAAAACAAGAGGCCCGTTTTCAAATTAGCTCACCTGTCTTAGTATATATGCCTTTTAAATACACACAGTTTAATATGAGGCCCAGGGACCTTATAGGTAACCTGTGCATCAAGCAACAATTTTCTAACGATTGAAGTTGGTTCATGTTTTAAACCAGTGGTTGGGAAATTCCAAAATTTGGAAAGATGCACAATTGCTCATCATAATTATACACTAAGCATGCTTAGTTAGGTTACTTAATACCCTTAAACATAATAGGGGAACAAAACAATGCATTTCAACTAATCAGTAATATTCAGCAATAATCAGGAGTGCTCCTACCACATATGAAACTCTGTCCCTGGAGCGACATATTTCAGATAGATCCTCATAAATGTTTTAAATAATACCAAGAAACAGATTTTAAAGCATAAATTCATATATAGAGAGAGGGGTAGAAATTTTTATAAAATGTTAGTTTAAGCAAATTTTCTGAATTGATAGGATTACTGGATAGATTATATCACAAATGTATCATCCATATATAATTTATGTCATAAAAGTGTAACAGGCCCGGGGGTCTATATTGGTGGGGGGGGGGGGTCCTGTCCTCAAGCACATGTGACTCTGGGGCCATAAAATTCTTTGGTAGAAAACTCATTGCTTATCACATTCATACTAGCAGTTTGTCTACTTGATATCCAGGGAGTAAGAAGAAGATTTTTTAACAATTGCATTAATTTTAGTGTTTTTCTGCCCCAATCCTCAGGCCCCGTTGATTTTTAAAATCAAACCGAGTTAAATATTGTAAAATTGCTGATAAATTAAGAAAGAGAATTTTTTTAAAGAAAACATGATTACATCAAAAATGCCTTTATACAAGTCTGACAAGATCTACACTTAATATCTATGCACATAACATGATCTGGTTACAAATATGAAATTCAATTAACAGGTTTTGGCCACTATAAGATGCCTTACAAAAGGCATTTTTTACTCAGAGTGCGCAAACTTGCATGGAATTTCAAAGTCCAGTGTATGTGTTGCGATGGACAGAGTTCTTACATCCCTTTGCCATCACCTACAGAACATCAAATTTCCATCTGGTGGGGAAGAAATAAGAAGATCGAAAACAGATTTCTTTGGCAAGGCAGGTTTTCCCAATGTTCTGGGGGCAATTGATGGCACTCTCATCAAAATACAGGCCCCATCAGAGAATGAGCCCAGCTACGTCTGTCGGAAGGGGTTTCATGCCTTAAACGTTCAGGCTGTTGCTGATGCCTCTCTTAGGTATGGATAGTCTATAAAAACATAAAATAACCCTTGAGCAAGAGAGAGTTTTTTCAATACATGTACATCAATTATCAGATACCGGGTATTGATTTTTAATAGTTTGATTTAATGTAATGGCTATTTTAATTTATAATTTTGCAGATTTACCGATTTGGTATGCAAGTGGCCTGGGGCCGTTCATGACAGTTTTGTCTTCAAGAACTCAAACTTAAATAACATCTTGAGTCAAGGTTGCAGTGGCTGGCTTTTAGGAGATTCTGGTATAAAAACATAATACTTGAAATCGCATGTTTTCATCAGAGAATTATCCATCTCTTTACCTCATTCATTAAGAAGTGTCATTGCGTTCTAGGATATCCTTTGAAGTCATACCTTATGACTCCAGTAAATAACCCTAAAAACCAACAGGAAGAGAACTACAACTCTTCACACTGCAGAACCCGTGTTGTGGTGGAGAGAGTATTTGGTGTGCTCAAGCCTCGATTTCGGTGAGAAGAATTCTAATGACACCATATGTGTAAAATATTATGAAATATTTTCATTCCTCTATAGGCCACATTTTAGGCAAAAATTATTTCATTGGTTGTAAGGCTTTTTTTCAAAAAATATGATGAGGGAGCTTTTTTTTTTTACCTTTTATTGCCCCAAAAACATGATGAGTTACCTTTGTACAAAACCTCAAAAAATGATGAGGGGGGTGATTTGTTTGGTTAAGCAATGAAAAGGGTCAATGGGGCACCCTTGGAAGAGATGAGGGAGGGCCTGAGAACCAAGAATTTAATTTTTTTTTGCCTTTCAAGTACGTACTAGCATATATAATTTTTACATAGGTGTTTACATCCAACTGGTGGTGTACTACTCTTCAGCATACAGAAATGTATTCACACCATTGTGGCATGTTTCAAGCTGCATAACAAATGCATTCAGGATAAAATACCTATCCCTGATGTGGACTGTGATGCTGACACCCAAGATGAAGAGGTCATCAACAATCTTCAAGTAAATGCTGCAGGAAATCAGATTAGACAGCGAGTGATACAACTTTTTTGAAGCTGTCAATATGACTTACATGTGTGTCCCAAGATCTACAGCATAAATGCACATGTATTACAAAAAGAATTTCTCAGCAATTTGATGCTATGGAAGCTTAACAGTTTATATTAGACACCATTGGTACTCAATGATGAGAATACATAATGAAAGTATTTACCAGCATCATAAATGTGCATTTTACAGTAAAACTCATTTAGCAAGATCATAGACAAAGTAAATTTTAGGATATAACAATTTTTTGGATCACTGAGAAAATTAATAACAATTCATGGTAAATCATCAATGTGATAATGAGCTCTAATATAATGAATTTATGGAAATTAATTTTTCTGGAATATTTATTTTTTAACTAGGTGAAACATATTCTTGCTTATATACATGCTTATTAGGACAATAAATGTTAATTGACAGGAAGACAAAAATAGTGTCTCTTATTATTCCCTCCTCCCTCCCCCAAAGTATTGGTAGTTGGTGCAATTATAAAACAAGAGGCCTATGGTCCACAAAAACACTTACCATATAAAAGAGGTCAATATTGTACCATCCTCAAAATGTCACAGGTTTGTGATTTCTCGAACTACACACAAACATTTGTGTGGAGTTTGAGAATCACAAACCCTTGAAATTGTCAGGATGATATTGTACATGTAAAAATTGAGGGGCAGACTACAGGTACATGTAATAGGTGGACAGAAAAGCTCACTTGAACCTTCAGTTTCATGAGCTAAACAAGAGATTCAGGGGTCACATTTCTCATCTGAGCACATAAGCTAGGGAAAAAAATAGAAATTTAATCAATTATTGAAAAGTATAAATCTAACCAATCACTATTTTGCTATTCATGAGAAGAAGATTTTACCTATGTATTCTTATGCAACACATTGATTACTCATTGTAGCCCCACTCTACCCCTTTGGGTCATGATTTGAACAAACTTGAATCTACACTACCTGTGGATGCTTCAACATGAGTTTCATCTTTCCATGGCCCAGTGGTTCTTGAGAAGATTTTTTTGAATGATGCCATTAATTTTTCACTATGTCTCGCCGAAAGAAAGAGTGTTAAAATTTCAATCATCTGCAATAAGTAGTCGCTGTGAAAACTATGATGAAAATTTGGTACCGACTGACACACAAAAACACAAGGGTAAAACAGTATAACTCCTCTCCTTCTGATGTAAAATAATTACTTAATTTAAATTTCAGATAGTACAGATAGTCCTTTTATGGTTGGAGAGACAGAGCATACAATAGATTGCTCAAGTCCTGTATCAATACATGTAGCATATGAGCAGCAAAAGTTCTTTTGCTTCAAATCTTTAAAGATGTTCTCTAGCAACAACAGCTTTTTCTTTTCCACCTCCAATAACTCCTTTTTGACCTTTAATTTCTCCATCTGAACTTCTAATAGTTGACTTGGCATGTTGACATCTAAAACACATAAAAAATCATCTGAAAAGCAGTTAAAATAGACACTGTTTGTACACTAATTTAAGGATCCAGTAAAATACCTAAAGCAACAGGGTTTATTTGTTTAATACTTATGTCCCTTTACTGCTCATATCTATGATTAACTTAAAAGTCATTCGAAATATTACTTAAAATTCATATGATTAAAAATATTGTTAACCCAAGTAAGGGCCATCACTCTTTTCCTAGTTATGTTGGCCCTGTTGCTGATAAACAGATTCTAAATATAAAGATAAATTGAAAGCTACTTCTGTAAAATATCCACCTGATGTAACAGCTCCCTCCATCATCCTCTTCTTCTTCTTCATTTTTTGGGGGCACTGAACTGGTGAATAAAAACAAGTGATTTAAATTGAAGTTCCTCAAAAAGGAAAAGATAATGAATGTTACTGAATTTTTTTTAGCAAAAATAATGCATTCCTCTTGTAAATATTTCTCTTTTTGAATGAAAAATTTAATACAAAGGCCATCTTTTAAAAAAATGCTTGCTTGCCTATCCCTATTCAGAAAAAAAAAATTGGGTTGGTAGGTAGGTAAGGCTAAAAAAATTAATCCAAGATGCCTAAACTGACAAAATTTGATAAATCTAAGCCAATAAGTACCTGAGATATTCAAAAGTACGTCACAGTGACCTACTTTTTGGTCGACATTCTCCGACAACGCAAGATGCCTCAACTGACAAAGTTTGATGATTCTTAGCCAATAATTGCCTGGGATATTAAATATAGCCATAAAATGTCAAAAGTAGGTCACCGTGACCTACTGTTTTGGTAATCACTCTCCGAAAACAAAATATGCATCGACTCACAAAGTTTGATGATTCTAAGCCAATAAATACCTAAGATACTTAAATATAGCCATAAAATGTCAAAGGTAGGTTATCGTGACCTACATTTTGGTCGACATTTTTCAAAGACCCAAGATGCATCTACTGACCAAGTTTGATGATCGTAGGCCTGATGGTAATCAAAATATACGTTTTAAACAATTAGAAAACAAATGTCAGCAAAATTCAAAAAGTAGGTCAGTGACCTACTTTTTCATAAATATGTTTTAAGGTCCCAAGATGAATCAAAATACAAGATTTCATGATTCTAAACCTCCCAGTGTCTGAAATAATGGGATTTAATGTTTTTAAAAAGATAAGTCATAAAGTTCAAGAAGGAGGTCACAGTGACCTAATATACACGTTTTTATTAATTGTAAATTTAGGTCAACTTTGAAGTGACCTTGAGACCACGCCCTTTTCCCCAGGGTAATTCCCCGTGCAAATTTTAATCTTCGACATATCCTGATCCTTGTATGTAAGTTTGGTGAAAATCTGCCTGGTGGTTATGGAGAAGAAGATTTTTTAGCAACCAGTACTTTTGGTTTTGTTTTCCTGATTATCTCCCCTTGTTTAAGGGTCCCAACCCTTATTTTAGTATAAATGGTAGCCCTTGGGCCAAGGATACCCTGTGACAAATTTGGTACTGATTGGCCAAAGGGTTCTTGAGTTATGGACCATATTCTAAAAAGTTTACGCACACTGCACACCGCACAAATGGCCATAGCATTAGCTCTTTGAGCCTTTGGCTCAGAAGAGCTAAAAATTAGCTAAAAACTGTTAGCTGATCAAGACTCTACATGTAGAAAAATTGAAATCTTCATCAATAAAATGTGATCATACATGTACCTGATGTACTAGATGAATCTGTCATCCTTTTTTTCTTCTGAGGACAGTCAAGCACAGAATCTAAGAAATTTCATTATGATTAAAGTTGCTCAAAAATGAAAGAAGTATTTATGATTTTTCAGAAAAGTAATGCATGTATCTTGGAAAATGAAAATGCACATATATAATGCAACTACACTGTACATTTAGATGTAGTTTTCTTATGTACTGCAGTACAGGCAACGCAGATCCCGTATTTCCCGCGTCCCCGCCGCGGTTTAATCACAACTGCAGTACAGGCACAGGGACTTGCTCCCGGCGTGTAATAATTATTTATTAAAAAAATCATATACCGTAATAATAAAACTACACGTAGTTTTATTATTACGGTATATGATTTTTTTTAATAAGTAATTATTACACGCCGGGAGCAAGTCCCTTTGGTACATGCAACGCGGATCCCGTATTTCCCGCGTCCCCACCGCGGTATAATCACAACGCGGTATTTGGCCAGGTAGACAGGTAAACCGCGTTCCCTCCGCGGGAAATTCATCACTTACCTGTCCCCGCCGCGGTTAAATCATCGATCAATTACTGACAATTAATATCGTAAACAAACGGGAGTTATCTCCCCGAATTGTAATTTGCGAATTTTCCCTGTAACAAAAAAAAAGTGTGTTTATTAATTAATTTTGCTATGAATAGAATTTAAACTAAGAAAAAATAAGTTTTTTTTGTTTCTAAAATTACATATCAATATTTGAAATTGAATAGAAAATTTTATTAAATTGTTACGTCTTTGCAATGGTAAATTATTTTGTGTTATTAAGAATCTATCAAGAAACAAAATTAAATGCTAGAAATTTTAATTAGTTTTTTTTTTTTTGTTAAATCTTCATTTTATATGCAAACTGTAATAAATGTTGAACTCAGACTGTTTAAGTTTCGATAAACGATTTTCAGCATTCATTTGAAAAAAAAAAAAGATGTACATCTTTTTAAAAATGTACATCTTCATATTGTTTATTAATTAATTTCGATTTATCGTATATAAAATGTACAGGCTTTTTCTTAAAGTGTCAAATTACCGGAAAACATCCGATGACGAGCATTTGCAGTTAATGTAGTGGGCACGTGAACTTAAATTTTCTTTATCCAAGATACCAAGAAAAAAACTCTTTTCTTCTTTATTTCTCATCGTATATGTTCTGTCCCCAAATTAAGAAAACTTTTCTTTAATTTACTTCCCTCTTTTATATAAATGTGCAGGCATTTTTCTCAAATTGTCAAATGACCGAAAAGCATTCGATGGCGAGAGTTAACTTTGAGCACGTGAACTTTATACAAGAGATCAAGAAAAAACTGACCATTTTTACAAACTAAACTGTATATAGATTTTTTCAGTAGCCAGATTATGATGAGCGCTTTGTGTATGGTCGACAGGGGATACCGATGTTTTTTCGAGCTCCTTCATGACAACGTTTCCACCTGATTTTAGGGTTCGCCTTCACAATCTTTACCGATTTGGTTTGTTTTTTCAGCCCCATTACTGTTCGTTTTCTCTTTATTTTTTTCTCTATATTTCAATTGCAATCTATATCCATATTTCTGTTTTGATTTCAAATGTTTTCTTGTCATATGTCTTAAGTTTACAAAACTTAATTAAGTGTAACATGTGTTTGTTGGAAATATAAATTTGATTGGAATACCACATGATGAAGATATCTATCTAAAACGTTCTCTAGATCCACGTAACGATAAAAAATTCCTTTGGATGATAAAATCTTGAATCTTAAATTTTAAGTGTGCATTAATAATTAAATTTCATACAAACGTATATTGGCATTTTTTTTAATCTCATAAAAAGCTCATATGCATAAATATCTGCATTGCAATTTAATTTGAAAAAAGTATTTTAAATTATTATTCAAACAATGGTTAATTATTCCTTTTATCTTCCTTTAACAGTGAAAACAGATGGCCGAAAGCATTTAATGTAAATGGACGAAAGATGCATTTTAATATTGTCATTGATAAATAAAAATACAGCAATTGTTAATTAATTTGTGCAAATAAAATACAAATTGAAATGCAATAATTGTAAAATTTATTTGTATCATTAAAGTATCTTGCTTAATCAAAGAAGTCTTTTTTTTACATGCACTTTCATCAAAGTCGAAAGTCGACAATGCCAAATCAAAAACTTATTGTTTTTTCTGTATATATTAACTTTTTGAACGCATGACTCATAGTTGCTATTTTATTGCAGCCCGGAGTACCGGGCTGATCTATACATATAAGTTTAGTGTTGGTATATGGGATTGAGAGGGAGAAGTTATTCAGAATTAAAGGTTATAACCTCCATTTTAAAAAGCCTATCCAATTAAATGTTGGCCAATTATAAAACAGTGAGTTTCAATGAAAAATACCGCATATTTTAAGACATCTGTTACATATGTTGATACACTAACTAGAAAATGACGTTCATTATAATCTAAAGGCCAACTTTTTTCAATGCTAATGGGGGGGGGGGGATAGAGGCCACCCCCGAATGGCTACTCGGAAAAAACAACAAGTAATTATCACACTCAATTAAGGGGCCTCTAAGGGGTACAGGTAGACTTACCTGTATGAATAATCTACTAGAATTCACATAAAATAAAATGGATTTTTAATCCATTTTTTTTTATTTGAGCACTAGTATGAATAAATATTTTGTATACTTTTTCTTTTAAATAAATTATTTTACAAGCACAAAACACATTAAAAACTATAAATTATCTTAAAGTTCTATTGTTTAGCAGCACTGATTTTCACATTATATATTAGATTGCACTGTTTCACTTTCATATCACACATATTTACAATATTTACAACTTATTTAGTCCATCTCCATATGTTTCATCACAACTAAAGGACCATATAAGGGATGTATATATACTGAGCTGTAACTTGTGTTGTTCTTGTATTTACAGCTTCGACTGCATTATTAGGCAAGTTCAGCACATCATTTTCTTTGACACTTATTACGATAGTTTTGCTTATTAAAAAATTCAAAGTGAACTGATATCAGTTATCAGATGCTTCATCAATTAGCTTATATTAACTTAGGAATTCCTTAAAAATTAAAGTGATCTGTTTTTATATTCAATCGTCTATATTTATCTAAAAATTGAAATATAAACTCTGTATGATGATTTAAAAAATGTTTTAATAATTAAAAAATGATAAATAGATGAATTAAATTAGAGAAAACTTTATAGAAATACTTTATTTATCATACATAAATATCTTTATTTTTTTTTAAGAAAAAAATCATTTGTGTTAATTTATTTAAAAGAGTTTGAAAATGTAGCAAAAAAGGGGATAATAATTTGTAAATTCTCAATCAATACTATTAAATAATTTGGAAAAAATAAAATTAAAGGTACAATAAAAATTTCATTTTTTTCTTAAATCTTAATTTTATCTATTTATATTTATTTATCTATATTTTATTCAGTATATTTCGGAAAATAAAAAAACCTCTTAATTAAAATAAAATTGAATGAATATATCTGATTTATAAAATATTGCCTATCCAGGTAAACACAGGTAAGTCTACCTGTACCCCTTAGAGGGCCCCTTAATTGAGTGTGATAATTACTTGTTGTTTTTTCCGAGTAGCCATTCGGGGAACACACCTTTGTCAATGCCAACTTCCCTTTATACCAATTTTTAATTACCTACAATGCTACATTTTCCTTATATCACAAAAAGTTGGTGGGTAGCCAACCAGCCTTTCAATGAACATTTCCTGTAGTATAAGTAATATTGGGCAAAAAAGTGGGGGAGCCCCCCTGCCCTCCCCTCTCCCCCTATTGCTACGTGCCTGCATTAATCATTCATTCATGAAAATTACAAAACAAAACAAAAAGATACTGGCAGACTCGCCGCCATGTGTAAAACGCATCACTCTTTTGAGTCTTTATAATTAAGGGATACAGAATCCAATACCTTAATCGGTGCCCCTTAGAATATCAGGGATATTAAACCATTGTCATTTATGCAATCTTCACATTCTCAAGTAAGGCGTAGAATAAAACAATATACAATGAGAGCATTTTATAAGGTGCATTATTCCCTATATCTATATTTTTTCTAGTCTTAAAGTGAGAGTCATGATAGTTTTTCATATCGCACCTTGCATGAGAGAAATGAAGGGGTGTGAACAATACAAAAATCACAGAAGCATACACGGTGGACAACTTTAAGGAAAATACACTTTATATAGTAACCAACAGTGGTCAAGTCAAGTTCCTCTGATGTTTTCAGAATTTTGGTGTTTGTTCTGTCTCATAACTTTTATTTCTTGCAGTGGATATTGTCAATTATCGTCACATTGTTCATTTAATTTTGTGTAATTTTTATGTTGCTTATTATGGTCAAGGTGAGATTTTATTTTTAATTACATAAATAATAAAATTTGACACAAATGGTGTGAAGGTTCTCTTCTCGACAATGAAGCACCAGTGTCTAAAAGGAACATAATCCTAATTATTTGCCACAGAAGAAGACATTTGAATGCTAAATTAAGTAAAACAAATGTTTATACAAATTGATGTGTAAAAGGTTAAATTATTTTATTATTTTTATCTTGACACGAGTCGCCCGCGTGGCGCAGTGGTTAGAGCGTCTGCTCTAGAGTCGCGAGGTAAGGAGTCAATCCTTACGTCGCGGGATCGAATCCCACTGTGGGACGTGGAGACCGGTCCTTTGGATGAGACCGTTTATTAAATCGAGGTCCCGTGTCGCATTAGGTGCTGGCACGAAAAAGATCCCTCCCTGCTCAATGGCCCTAAGTGCCGAGTATAGGACAAAATTTGCAGCTCTCCACCCATATGAGTGAAAAATTCTCGAGAGGGACGTTAAACAATATACAATCAATCAATCTTAACACGACACACTTAAGGTTTGTTCACGAGTATGATCGCTGAATTTCTTCATAGTTGACTTTTATAATTGCTACATATTTTGAATTTTGATAAAAGATTATGTTTTTAAAAATGTCTATTTTTTAGGAAGCACCATAGCTGGTAATGTTAATATACAGATATTTGGAATTAAATTATCTAAATAGGTCCTACAAACAAAAAGCCAAATTCTTTCAATTGGAACTTACTTTCTATTACAATTTTTGTCGAACATTATGGTGAACATCGGGCTTAATATGAAAAGGAAGGAGTAAACACATTGTGTAAGATTTTTTTCCATTTAGGACTTTTTTCAATATACATGTAAATACTAACGAACATTTAAAATATCATATAGAAAAAAGGTATGTCACCACTTTTTATTCGTTACTTTTCTATATCTATCTAGTAATATTTCATTTAACTTATGATATTGATGTCTCCCTACTTATTCCCGATCATGGCGGGGAGCGCTCGACTGGTGTAGCCGATCGGCGGGGGTGTTAACTCCTCCATGACACCTGATCCCACCTCTGATGTTTTGGAAGTCCCTGTTTGCTCTGCTCCTATGTTGTATTGTTTAATGGACATTTGATCTTTGATACTGTTCGTTATCTCCATATGTTACGTTATTTGCTACTTATTTGCTACTATAAAGCATGCTCTGAGTAAGGTTTCATTTCTTGAACTAAGGTGGCTACTCATAAATATGTTGTTTGCCTTGGATTTCAGCAACAGTTTTACAGATTCACACCAAAAACAAATTTTCCCATCTCTTAAACAAAAAAGTTACATTGCTATTTTATCAATATTTCTTTCAACAGAAATTTTATTAGGAAATTTAAAATTTAAAACTATTTATACAATGAACTTTCATCAGTTTCTTATTTCCACTTATCAGCAAACTAAATGACTTGTCCGAAAAACAGCTTTTAAACAACACCGATATTACATCTTCATTGAGAGAGACATATATTTAAGTAAAGATAATTGAAATTTGAAAGAAAAAATCTTATGTTTATACATGTATATCCTTTAATCGGCATATCGTGAATTCGATGGTCGTTAAAATGGTCTTCTTAGAAAATATAGCCTATCATTTTAGTGAAATTTTGGCAGGCTCGTTTTAATGTTAGGCCTTTGTTTTAATAAATCCTTTTTTTTTCATTTGGGAATGTTCCGTCTATTTTTTTTTAAATGTAAGGCTCACAGCAGGTGTAACCAGTCAAAACAATGCTGACTCTATTAAAATTACTAAAGATCCTCTAATTTATTTCATTTGTTACATGTAATTGATTGCCTTAATTAAATCCCTATATGGATACTTTTTAACCAAAACAAAACGTTATGAAATAACAATGAAGTGCTTCATTTTTTAGACTTTACCCAGAGCAATGAAGCACTGTCTGCCAAGACTCTCAACTTTGCTATAGGCACCTGAAATATGGATAATACCCCCCCCCCCTTTTTTATGAAAAAAAATGTAAGAGTGTATAATACCTCAAAAATATAAAATTTCCCCGTCAGACACATCTATATGTCGTTATATGCAAGCATATTGTACTTTTTCTCACGTTAAAAGAATGGCCCTATTCGGTATCATTTTTATGAGGTTTTTTTCATAAAAAAAAGGGAGGGGGGTATTATCCATACTTCAGGTGCCTGTGGACTTGACAGCATACTTCGAAATACTTGTATCTTTATTTTAATATGCACCATACACTGTAGGTAAGGTAGAAGATAGGACTAAGGTTTGTTTTATCTTCCTTAAATCAAGCAAGTGATTTGTTTATTATGTAAGCGTAGCTGTTCCAACTCCAAAGAAAAAGCTGCTGTAGAATATGAAATAACAGACTGTTTGTCCTATTCGATGTGTGCTATTTCATAGATTATTTATGATAAATATTTTATAGTACCATAGGGATTGTACCATACGTCGAGTTTTAAAACTATTTTTCTTTCGTTGAGAACTTTTTTCATGTCAGGAGTTGAGGTATCATGAGCAGTTTTCCCTAATTACATGTACGGGGGTGGGGGGGGGGGATCAAAAAGTTCGCGAACTATCTCTATATTTACAAAACCACAATTCAGATCAGAATGAAATTTGGCATAAATAAAATCATACATATTTTCTATAAATAGCATATGTAATGGAACGTTTTCCCCCCTGTTTGTGATGTCACATGGTGAAAATGACGTCATAAGGTAGATGACGAAAAATGGTTGACTCAGTCATATTCGAAAAACGAACGGCTGTAAAGTTAAAGTTATATCTTGGAAATTCGTTTGTAGAAGCTAATAATAATTTGTACACGGTTTATCAGAAGTTTTGTCATTAATTTGATTAATTGTTTTAGTGAAGGAAGGGATATGTTTAAAAACTATGTTTGTTCTATTGCCCAGTGAAAGCAAACTGGGAGAGAGACGTGTCCTTTGTTAAGCACTTTGATATGAAAGATCGCCAACTTACAGTTTTAAAAAAATAGATGAATATCTTAACCATAATATAATTCATCATATCCCTAAAATATCGTTTACATTAGATTAGATTTTAAACATATCATATATGATAAAGTGAAGACACCCATACTTTATCCACATGAAATAAACGACGCTCAAATGACAGAGGACTTTGGTTTTGATGGTCACCATGCTCATTCTGCTAAAGGATATCATTATCCATCCATACTATTGTCGAGATTAGGCCATTCCTGACAAATGGACTGTTTTTGTTACAAAAAATAACTTGCATGGTAAGAAATATAAGAGTCGGAAAAAATTTAAAGCTTCTGTGACAGGACGCTGAGGAGCATGTCACGTGACCGCCTATATCACGTGATCCGCGCATGGGCAGATGGTTGCAGATGCGCATTAAAATAAGAGAGGACTGCTTTGAAACATTTTCAACACTGAAATCCTATATCATTTCTTTTTTGGAAGTTATTCAATTAGATCGCGAACTTTTTGATCCCCCCCCCCCAGTATATTCGACTTTGGGCATGGTGTTTTGTTATTAATTAAACCCAATTGATTTTCATAAATGTCTTTTTGAATGCACTTTAGATAAAAATAAAAAATATATTAAGGATAACCTGGTTCTTAATAAATAAATCAAATATTGACATGAGTGAATTAAAAAAAAAACCCAAATTAATTATCTCTCAATCAAATTATGCAAGCGTCGTTTTATAGCGCCTAAAAACCTCAAATATTCTCATAAATTAAACGTAAACTTCATGTGACAATGTAATGTTGGTTTATGTTTTCTTGAGTTTCGTAGCATTACTTGTAATTAGAATAATTGATCTACTTTAAAATGTTAAAAAAAATAGTGGAATTACATAATGTTCTTCTAAATCTAAGTTATTTTTGACAAACACATTTGCTTTATAATTTAAAAAGATAAATTTAAACCTTCTTATTTCTTTCTTTATTCTCGTGGGCCTTGTGGCGTATTGGTTAGTGCGTATGCTCTAGAAACGCGTTGATCCACTCCGGGACGTGGAGACCGGTCCTTCGGATGAGACCAAACAAACCGAGGTCCTGCGTCGCAGTTAAAATTGGCACGAAAAAGATCCCTCAATGATCAATGATTTAGTAAAAATCCTGAAAAAGGACGTTAAACAACATACATACAAAACAAGCATGCTTTAAGCTCTGAAGTTCAATTTCCTTGTAAACATTTATTACTTTGATATTCCTTAATAATAAGGCGATGATAACAACTCTGCATAACCATAAATTCTACATAACCAGCACACAGTGTTTATGTCTCCCAACTTATTCGCTACTCAAGAGCATGCTCTGAGTATAGGTAATTAGTAACAGGATCCCCCCCCCTTCGATATTCAACCCCGGGGCTTATTGGACATTTTTTTCACAAATTATATTTATTACACTTATTCATCATGTGTACAATATCAAGAAATCGTCAAAATCCCAAAGCAATCTCTACACAAAAAATGAAATACCCCACTATACATTATAATTTATAATGGGGTATTTTCTTTTGTGGAGCGATTGTTTTGGAGTTTTGACATTTTTTCATATGTACACATGATGAATAAGTGTAATAAATATAATCTGTGAAAAAATGTCCAATAAGCCCTGGGGTTGAATATCGAGGGGGGGGGGGGGTTCCTGTCCACAAGTACCTGTGGCTCTGAGTACAGATGCATTTTAAACTCAGGCAGGCTCCTCATGTATATGATATTTTATCATTATTTTCTTAGAAGTAAGAAAAATATTCATATTAGTATAATTAATTGATCTCTAAATTCATTCAATTTGTCTTTGAATATTTTTTATTATAATAAATATTTATATTGTGTTGTTGACAATTTATCTTAAACATGATAAACAACATTAAATTTGAAAAAAAACCTATCCTCTAGTACATGTATATGTATCTTAACAAATGTCTAGTGAAGTACTCCAAAATTAGAGAGAACACGTGCATAAGATGCGGAAAAAAGAGTACCAAAGACCCAGATTTTAACATCATTTCCTAGTTGAACAAGATGAAGCAGAGTAATAAATGGGTAGGCTTTACCTGATTGGCTGAATTCAGGTATGTAAATATTTTCATTTTAAAGTAAAAATATTAATGTTTGAAATAAATGATGGAATGTGGGAATAGTACAGAAAATATAGAAATACCAGGGGAGATTGTAGGAGTGGGGAATGATATTTTTGGCAGGGTGTCATTTACTGCCGATTGCTGTGAGTTCTAAATAACTGCAAATATGACCTATAAACGCCACGACACTGTATCTTTTTCCTGTTTTTAATAAGTGCTTAGAATGAACTTTCAAATGATATCATAGATTTGTTTGAACGGGAATTAGTAAACTACTTGGAGGCCATAAGGTTTGTATAGAGATCTATGGGAAATAAATTGGTACTCTTTTCCCAATACATAAATGATAAATTCTCCTGAAAGAAAATACATCCCTCTATTCTCATTTTTTTCAGTTTCTTAGCCCTTTATATGATCTATTGTCATTTTTTTTCTGTACATTTGGTTAATGAAATTATTTATAAGATCACAATGTTGATTTCTTCACCCTTATCATTGTTAATATTCAATGCTTCTCACGTATTTATCTTGAAGGCTCTTAAAGTTCTAGTTTTCTCAGATAAGATTTATTGTCTTTGGCTTCACCATAAAAATCATACGTGATAAATAAAAAAAAGAAAGACAAGTGAACTGATTACCAAAAAAAGCTATGCCTAATCTCTCTTTTATCGTACAGACGCAAAATATTACAAGAGAGCGGTCTTGTTAATTTGAGACGAAAAAGTAAAGGAATATATTGAAGATTCTAATCAAAGTCTAATTTAGATCACCAAAAACATTTTCTGAAAATTGTATTTTTCTAAAACATGTATTGGCAGAGTCAAAAAATGTGCAGTTAATGCATTTATATATCTTTTAAATCATTAATTTATTACAAATTAATAGAAACAAAAGTCAAAGCATAAATTTGAGAATGGTCCGAAAATATTTCTATAATTTTTCTCTTTTTTTCCGAAAATCGGAGGGATAAACAAAACCATTTTTCATAGCTTAACATACAATTGTGGAACATTAATGTCAACAAATATTACAAAGAATCATATAAATGTTTGTCAAATGATAAAAAATGAGGAGGTTGACACCTACAATTATTTACTGAAGACTCGCCCACAAAACAAAAAATGTGCACTAAGAAATTCTAAAATATTTGCATATTTAAAAAAAAACTACATTTAAGTTCAAATACATAAAAAAGAATTCGCCGTATTTCTATGTTTATTAATTATATTTTTATGTCCATTCATTTTATTTAAATGAAGGTTTATAGGCACTGTATTTACGAATATACCGGCAGTATGGATATGGTGTTTTTTTTTTTATTATGAACATACTTAAACTCCCGGATAACATGTTACACATGTACTTTTAAAAAATAAGTACAAGAGGACAACATGTGATCGGTCAGCAAGATATGCCCACTCCTTCATGGCGTCTGATCCCAACTTTGATTTTTTATAGGCCCGTGTTTGCTCTGCTCCTGATGTATTATTGTTTGATAGAGCTTGTAAGCTTGAATAATGTTTCAAATTATTTTTATGAAACAAAAAAAATGGTTTTTATCATCTATACTGTTTACAATGAAATAAACAATATTAATCTCAGTAACATTCACATAATCGATTAAAAGAAAGATATGAATTTTTTCTCATCGTGCATCTGCAAATCCACTACTTTCTATAACAACATACCATGAGAAGGATATGGAGATAACGAACAGTATTCAATCTCAACGTCCATTAAACAATATACAAAATAAGAGCAAACACGGACCTCCCAAACATCAGAGGTGGGATCAGGTGCCATGGAAGAGTGAGCATCCCCTGCCGACCGGTCACACCGCCGTGTGCTCGTTGTCATGATCAGAAAATAACGGAAAAAATCCGTCATCAATTCAGTGTATAAATAATGGACTAACAATTGGTATGAAAAACGTCAGTCAGCATTTGACTCAATGATAAATTGTATTTGCTGACAAGGTCATTGTATCGACCATAGAATTTACGAAATGATGACTTTAAACGAGACTGTTGATATTCTTGTTTCATCAACTTGCTTGTCAATAATTTACCTCGTTTAAGAAATTGTTCATACGTAGAGCATGCTCTTGCGTATCGAATCAACTGAGATATATATACTCCGTATGCAGTTGATGAAGGTATATTGCTGCATAAGAAAGGGAAGTTGACGATAGAAAAATTAAAGTCAGCACGTTTATCATATAGCTTGGTTGTTAGATTACCATTAGTGTCTTTTTCAAGTAAAATATCCAAGTATGAAGCAGAAGTGTCGGACTCTGTGGTATCTTTTATCTCAAGCTCACCAGGATATATCGTATCGACGTAGAAATGAAAATTATCATTATTAATTGACAATACGCCGTCGATACATCTAAATGTCGAGTTGAAGGCCACAGCAAGTGTTTTCTTCTTTTCACGCATAAGATTTTGCATAAATTCTGCTTCATATGAATATAAAAATAAGTCTGCTAATAACGGAGCGCAATTTGTACCCATGGGAATTCCAATAGATTGTTGGAATACCTGGTCTCCAAAAACCACATAGATATTGTCAATCACAAACTCAAGCATCTTCTTGATGTCAACTTCAGAGTACTTATGTGTGCAATCAGAATCTGTTTTAACAAAATAATTTTTCAAATGACCAATGACGAGGTAAGTAAATTTACGAGTTCCATTTTTGTTGAAGAAGCAGCTGTCAATGATATCAAAAAGCCTGGATTTTAATTTGTCGTGGGGAATCGTTGAGTATAAAGTTGAAAAGTCGTAAGTTTTTAAGCTGTTGATTTTTGTAAAGTCATATGATTTCAAATTGTCCAAAAGTTCTTTAGAATTTTTAAGTATCCACATCTGATTTACACCACTTCTTGAATATAGAGTTGAACAGTACTTTTGAAGTTTTTCCTTCACTACTGTCAATATTTTAGTGAGAAGTAACGAAAGAGGCTTGGTTGAACATTTACTGGAACCTGCAATGTATCTTTGTTTGTAAGGATTCTTATGAAGTTTCGGAATCCTATATATATAAGGTAGTTCAAATGCATTTTGGCTCTGTGGAATATTAAAAGTATTCAAAACTGACAGGTCATTTCTTCCTTAGAAAGAGAAGTATGAGTATAAGTAGGATTACCACTTGTAGAATTAAATCCAAGTTCTTCTAGAATGCAATTTATATAATGAGCCTTACAAAAGAAGACAATGTTGTTACCTGCTTTGTCGGCAGGAACCAGTACGTACTGATCGTGTAATCTATCTAATTCTTTTTTCACTTCTGGTTTATTGAACACAGGAGGATAAATGGTTTTCATTTTGCCCCTCAATCTTTTGATACGTGACTTTAACATGGATCTGATACATATTCCATTCTGACAAGGTGTCAATGTCTTCTTTTTCATATCTGGCCCATCGTCTGGCGTAATTTTCAACAGAATTCGAATCCATAATATTTATGAAATTCAGACGCCAGTTGAAGGATCGGGGTTCCCTATATTTAGGACCTTTTAAAATAAGTGATCTAAGGTCCTCATTACGACCATCATAGTAATACATTATATACTTACCAGGACTTTTAACATTCCCAAACATTATGTAATCAAAATTGATAGAGAGTTGACTATGTGCTGTGATTTTGTTTAATTCAATAAGAAATAACTGAAAATAAAGAATATTTAACATCGACACATGAAAAGAATTATTACAATAAGGCGATTCTAGAATGCCTTACTAAATAATGTCTTTAAGAGAAAGCGAAATATAATTTTGATCTCTATTAACGTAAATATTAAGGGTTTGTAGAAACAATTTGGCAACTTTATAACAATTTTCATTCTCTTGTGGTAATTACGATTGATTAATAAAAATCAACAATTAAATTCAATCGTACTGAAATTTTATACAAGATTTGGTTTTTATACCGAGGAAATGTAACGAAATACTTTGTAAAAAGTTGCAAGATAGTTTAACTGCGTGGTAAATTTAAACTATCTTTGTATTTACAGACTTGAATAAAGCTTTTCATGCAGAACTTTTTAAAACTAACAATATACATGTTAATATGAGGGATATGATTTCTTAATTTTTATATTTATCCACAATTATTTGTTTCTGGTCTTTTGTTACAGATGATAATAAGAAAAATATTATGATGATAACAATCTTGAATTAGAAGTTATAAAGTATATGAAAGAGTGAAATTAAAGATCTTGACAAAATATATAGTTCTCTTTCAATTTGGAAACAAAATCATTAATGCACAGTGTTAATCAACTTTTTTTCATGATACATTTGCGTGTTTGAAAAATATAGAAGGGAGAGAGAGAAAAAGAGAATAGTTTAAAAATGTTACTGTCTTTACAATAAAAACACGAAAGAATTAATACAACTTAAATCATTTATTAAAATTAAAATATTCTGCAATGTCTCTATATAACAAATTAAGTCATTAATTAGTTTCTTTATATGTCAAGGAATACGAGTTATTAAATCAAAAGAAACATCATAATTAATTAATTCTCATAATTATACTTCAACCGCAACAAATATAGCATCATTCTTAGTAGATTCTCACTTGACCAATTGGGGGTAAGATTATTGTACCGTGTAGGGAATAGATTGCAAATCTGAACAAAAATGTTACAAATTGTAAATTAAAAAATATGACACTGTGCTAGTAAAAATGGATTGCAGAACTCTGTTTTTCGAAAATCTCATGTGAAGTGTAGTCGAAAAAATAATATTGATAGTATTTTGAAATTGTTAAACGTCAAAATAAGATCTCTTTTTTTTAATACAATGCTTTGTTTTTGAAAATTTTCCATACATACAAAAGAAATTCAGCATAAGTTCTAATATATCTGACTCAAAAAGTGAGCCACTGTTCTTTATCCCGATTGTGAATGGAGATTGAAATGTTGGACGTCTTGTTAGACTGTGGTTTGCATTGCTCCTCAATTTGTCCATTTCTCCTCTTTTCACATTCGTTTTATTTCTTTTTTAATTCTGTGTATTGATTTAAATTTTTTAAATCTTTAAATCGTCAAAAAAAAAAAAAAAAAAAAAAAGATACACTTTGTTGGTTAAACTTTTCTTTCATTACGATATATCAGAAAACAAAAACCGGACACCTTTGATGTAATCTGTTGCGGTTGATGACATAAAAATAATAAAACATCTTATGAGAGCGGGTGTGTGTGTTTTGTTACTGAAGATTGTTCTAAAAAAGAGTGTCTGCATTTTTTAAAGATACACATAATTTAGAATTAAATTGTTAATTTTTGCAATGCAAGAGCTAACGTCAACGCCATTGACAACGTTCTATTTGCCTTGGAGGAGGGCAAGTTTGGGATAGCAGTGTATCTTATCAAACGGAGTGGTGATGTCAATCGTGTAGATATCCTTAATCAACCTGCTTTTTTTCACATTACTAGAGGAAAACAAATTGACACTTCAAGAATAATCCGAATTCTACTCCTATGCGGTAGTTTATCTTTAAATAAAATCGCTTCTCTTTTTGAAGTTTATCTGTATCGTATCTTTTTCTGGAAGAATGCAAATGCAATCTACTTTTTGCTCGATGTATATATTTACTGTTTATATTTTTTCCAGATTATAAAGTGATACCACGATGACATAACTTGGTATAAATTCTAGTAAACGACTCTGACTTATGATCACATGTCATCTTTAAGTCATGGAAAGTCCATCACTATGGAAGTATTCAAATCAATAGACATGAACATTTACATGTAGGTGTCTCTTAATCTCCCAACTGACTCATAAATATTTCAAAGATCAAGATAACTAGAAGGAATTAGAATGATAACTGCTTATGCTATTTTGCTATCATTACTATTTGCTAATTGATCTTTCATATCAGTTCTTTAAAAGTTCTTTACACATCTTTCTTAAAGCCTTTACAGCAAGGTAAAATGTGTGAAACATAATATCATTTAGAAAATCTATTAATAAAAAGATATTGGGAAGTAGTAAATTGTAATGTTTACTAACCACTTAGATTTTTTTTTATTGCACGCCATGTTTCAGGGTATTCAGGGAGTGTAAAATACTTTACACAAATTAATCCTACAAATATCAATAAAGCTTTATAATTTAATCTTGTTTGTATTCTAGCATCGCATGGGTTAATATCCGTTAACCATTCGCGGATTATAAAGCGTAAACTGACCCAAACCAGGTTATACTCGAATAATTTCGCCAAGAAATAGAGTAAAAGAGAAACGTTTTATCAGACATAAAGTTCATACTGCTCCCATTACACCTGAACATAAATAAAACAACTTATGAATGAAATATGGAAATGATAAACTGTGTATTACATGTAGGAATGTCAAGAATTTGTAATGTTTTCTCATATTATTTATGGCATTAGGTACATCGTTCGAGATTAGTTATAGTAAACTACTGTACATTATTTTCACAAATTTAACTAATTATAAGATAATGAGGGTTAAAGAGCGAATCAAAAATATGTTCATGCTCTTTGCCATAATTATAGCTGCCACAAAATGTCAAAATGCTTTAAATATTTATAACTTCATCAATAATACGAGAATGTTTAAATATATTTTTTTTCTGTTTTTCCCTATTATTCGTAGTTGTCCGATTGGCTTAGACGTGGGCAAACGATCAGGGAAAATACAGCATATCGGCTTGTGTTATACCTTAAAATGGTGATATTTTATCATGGATGTTTCGAAATTAAAGACAATAAATCTTTTTGTCAAAAAAAAAAAAAACAAACAAACAAACAAAAAAAAAATAAAAAAAATAAAAACAGCAGTGACTTCATCAAAGTTCATATATGACTTGATACATTGAGAACACTTCCCATACCTTTTTGTTTTGATGTAATAATAGGAAAGTTACAATGTCATAACTATAATGGATGAACTCAATGAAATATTGAGAATACAAACAGTTATGCCCAAGAGTTAATTTAAGGAGTACAAATCAGGGGCAGAGTATGAATGGTCGTCCATAAACATTAGACGTATGCGTGGATTCAGGTGCAAGAAAGAAGTAAACAACCCTTATCGACCAATCATATTGATGTTTACCAAACACGTTTTTTTCTATTGATATTAAACAGATTTGTCAGACTCTGTTGTGTGTGTAGTCTTTTATTTCAAGCACACTGAGATAAAACACGTCGACATATGAATTGAAGTACATGTAACTAGTTGTTAATTGATAATGCGTCACAGAAATATCTAAATATTGAGTCCTTCTGAAGTCCTGGATTTATTTCATCTTTGTGGATGCATGTATAGAGTGTTGAAAAGTCTTACATTTTTTTTTTAAATTTTGGTTTGAAAAAATTATATTTGAAAAAATATATAGTTAATGTTGAATGAAATTTATAGCATCCACGTCTAATTTATACTCATAAATCAAGTAATAAATCCAAGTGAGCTTGGAATAAAGGGTACCAAAGAGTCTTACGCATCTATTTCTCATTAGAATGTTTTACTAGAAAAAAGACTTCAATGGTAACATACTCAGTAACAACCAATACTTTTTACAACCTTTACAATCGTCGAGTTGGCTTACTTGTGTAGCAATATACCCTTATCACCTGCATATGGGTTTTATGTCTCTCAGTTGATTCGATACGCAAGAGCATATGTTAATGCGTATGCATGCTCACATGCATTGCTCATGCACCACAACTTTTAAGAAGGACGTTTGATGAAAAACAAGTTTATGAAACATGGGTATCAACTATCTCCTTTGAAACACTGACCTTGTCAGCAAATACAACCCATTACAGAGTCAAATGATGACTGACATTTTTCATGTTAATTTTGAAATCGAACGATTCTTAGCATTATAATAGACCACATTTTACTATATATTGGAAAACATGCTTTTCATGTATTTTGCAATCGTAAGAAAGCTACAGGGATATTTGCTCATTAATTATTTTTTTCTGAAGAAGTGTGGAGTTATCTTTCGTAGGACATCGTCGTATAAAGAGCATGTTGAAAAAGATTACAATTACTATGAACATTTACTAGCTTTCTGATTTTGAGTATTTCAAGTTTAAAGCGTTTAAAATATGTTTTGTGCAAATAATTGTGACGAATAAAGTAATCATATATATAAAAAGTCAAAACATAAAATCAATAAATGAAATATATTGATATAACGAACAGTATTCGAGATCAAAAGTCCATAAAATAATACAAAATAAGAGCAGAGCAAACAGGGACCTCCAACACATAAGAAGTGAGATCAGGTGCCATAGAGGAGGTAGCGTCCTCTGCCAACCACTTGCATCTGCCGTGTGTTCCTTTTCATGATCGGGAAAAACGGAAAAAAAAACCGTCATCAATTCAATGTAATGGACTAACTATGAGTATAAAAAACTTCAGTCAGCATTTGACTCAATGACAAATATTATTGCATTTGCTGACAAGGTTAACTTATCGACCATAGAACTTATGAAATGATGACTTTAAACAAGGCCGCTAATATTCTTTTTTTTCATCAACTTGTTTCTCAATAATTTACCTCGTTTGAAAAATTCTTCATACGTAGAGCATGCGCTTGCAAATAGAATCAAATCAGATAATTATATAAACTCCGTATGCGGATGGTGAATGAATATTGCTGCATAAGTAAGAGATGTTGACGATAGAAAAGTTAGTCATCACGTTTATCATAGAGCTTGTTTGTTAGACTACCATTAGCGTCTTTTTCAAGTAAAATGTACAAATATATGAAACAGATGAATGGAAATTACCTTTTTTTTTATTGACAATACGTCGTAGATGCATCTAAATGATGAGTTGAAGGCCACAGAAGTGTTTTTTTTCTTTTCACGCATAAGATTTTGCACAACTTTTGCTTCTTATAAATTAAAACAAAATACGTCTGCTACTAACGGGGTGTAATTGGTACCTATGGGAATTCAATAGAGTTTGGAAGACCCGGTCTCCATAAACCACATAAATGTTGTCAATCAGAAACTTAAGCATCCTTTTGATGTCAACTTCAAAGTACTTGTGCGTGTAATCAGACTGCTTTTTAACAAAATAATTTTGCAGATGACCAATGACAAGGTATGTGAATTTACGAGTTCCATTTTTATTGAAAAAGCACCTGTCGATGATATAAAAAATCCTGGACTTTAATTTATCACGGGGAATGGTTGTGTATAAAGTTGCGAAGTCGCAAGTTTAACATGCTATGAAAATCATTATCGAATTATTAGCTAATTTATTATTATCATCATTTTATTATAGTTTAATGAATCTACCAGTATTTCATTTCACAATCCTTTAATCCTTTATTTAATTATAAAGGTGATAAATCTTTGTTTTATCTTCGGGATATATCTTTTAAATTAAAATTAAGGTTCATAAAGTATGAGGTCAAAAATTAAACAGATGCTATTGTCTGATGCCCTTCGTGTCTAGATCTTGAGTTGTTTTTGACACTGTGATATATTACAAATTTTAAAAATGTGTATACTCTGGTAATTTATGCTGTTTGTGCAAATCATCAAAATTAAAACATCGTACAATTAAGAAGTCATTATTTATGTGCAGTGAAACAATTCTTTCATTTTAAACTCCGTCTAGAAGTTTCATCTTATGCCTCTATCACTCCTCTCCTCATATTTCACTCACTATCAGAATGAACTCATTTTCTCAAGCATTTTTTTTTGTTTTTACTTTTTCGGCATTAAAAAATCATCAAACCATTTTCTTCTGTCAAATAACAAAAATAAATTTTAAAAATCCTGGCCTCTTTTCCCGTTTACATTTAAAATATTCTGTTGCACCTCATCATTTCACACAAGTATTCCTAAAGCTTTAGATGTTGATTTATGTCTTATTACGTATCACTGGTGATCTGCAGACTAATTTTTCAGGCAGAACATTTTTTTTTAAAGATCATGAAAAATACACAAATTGATGAATTTTTCATATTATTGGAGATACGAATTTCTTTGTGCAAAATTGCAAAATCAATTCAATTTATTTTTGTGAAGGTATTTTAATTTCACAAGAATTTAATATTTTTCAAATAATATAGTATTTTCCAACATCTTCCTTGAAATTTGACGTGAAAGTCGCTTGATACATATATGGAATGAGTACTGCCTAGTTATAAGACGACAATCTCTAGGTCATGCCTTCATCCGTCCTTAAAAACAAAATTGGTTTTTACATTTATTTAAGTTTCTGAAATGTCTATTGCTTTCGATAAAATATGCGTTTTCTAAATTGCTTACTCTTCTTGGGCACCTGCTGATCCAGTATCTGGAGTTTCCTTAAGAGTTTTGTGCCTTAAAATTTGTCTTATTTGGAGACTTTTTCAAACATTAACTGCAGTATATGAATATTAAATTTTTACAAATTGAGTAAATTAATATGCAGGTTACAGCCTTTTTGCCTATATGGAAAATACGCCACTGGCATCCATCAAATTTGTATTTCATTTCATTTATTTTTTTTATGGATTGATTGGAAAAGTCCCTCTCGAGAATTTTTCACTCATATGGAGACGTCATCGTATGCCGGTGAAGGGCTTCAAATTTAGACCTATACTCGGCACTCAGGGCCATTGAGCAGTGAGGGTTCTTTGTCGTGCCAACGCCTACCGTGACATATCCGAAAGACTCGTGACTCATGACTTTCACTTTAAGTGCCGAGCGCTTGGCGAAAGAACAGTCACTACCTATGTTTACGTCTTATGTATGACGCAGCGCCGCGAACGAGAATCGGACCCGTGCCTCCCGATCATTAGGCTACCGTGACCGGTTTGTTTGATGAGTATTTGAAAGAAAATAAAATATTACATGAACATTAAAATGCAGAGAAAATTCTGCTCTGTCAGCCATGCATCGAATTACAATATTGGAGTTCGTGAGCATCCACATCTGATAAACATGATTGTTTAATATGTTTATACAACTTGAAAAGCGGGAGGGTCTGTCCGTCCGTCTGTTACGCTTTGGGGTACCCATCTCTTACCCACAACTCTCATACCACAGAATGAAACTTGATGAGACTTCCACGGAATCTTTATTACATATTGCCATTGAGCATCTCCTATTTTTAATTACTTTTTGATCCGACACTTATTTTGGGTTTTCCATAGCAAAACATAGACACTTCCATTTTATTCATATTGGAGGCGGGGGTATCATTTAGTGAGCTCATTACTCACAGCACCTCTAATTTTGTAAAGTAATACGGAATATGTTGTAAATATTTTCATGAGAAACAGAAGAAACTACTCGGTAGAACGTTAACTAGAACCTATATATATATTTCTATCCAGTTAAGGAATCCAGTATAGTAATGCTAAATCAAATTCTATTTGAAAAGAATTTTAGATCTTACAAATCATTTTGTTCACTTTAATCCTTAGAACATTTCCAATGGGCATTAGTTTTATTTTAAACTTTTAGAATAAAATCCATTACATCTGAAATCAAATTATACTATTGCAACCCAGAAACAAATCCACCGCCAAAATATGGCTGCAATATTGCCGACTCGACCTAAAACGACAATAATCAATCAATTAAAAACGAATATAGCGTTTTTCCCCTTCTTTCTTCGCTGAAAAAAATTATATTTCTCTTTTCAAATATCTGTTATATTTTATATTATTCTATATTTTACTTCGTAATAAGCTTAGGTGGTTCTCATATTGCCATCAAAAGTTTAACGAGAGACTTCAACATTTATCAACATACGTCATATTTTTTCATCCATTCTGACAAAGTAGTTGTGGTGACATCTTCCTCAATTATTCTTTGAGTAATTAGTGCTTAACATTTATTTTATGGATGAACTAGAAAATGGACTCCTCATGAAGATTTTTTATTCTTGTTTTGCAAAATATATGTACATGTAACATTATACGTACTCTGCTTTGTTTGTAACATAACATTAACAAAAATATATTCAAAAGCCCTACAATCTTTCCCATTGTAAGATTGATTTTTGTATTTTTTATTTAAAAAAATTAATTAACATTTATTTGTTTAGTTTCTCACATGAACCAGTCAGTGTATAATACGCTTTTGAAGGTATCAAAATATAAAAAAAAAATGGAACAGATTCCGAAAGTTGCAATTGAAAATTTATAAATGAAATGAAAAAAAGTAAAACTAAATACACGTTGAGGGTATCAAAAGAAACAGAAAAATTGTGAAGTAAAATTAAACAAATATTGTTAAAGACTTCGTGCCACCTTTTGCTGGTGAAGGGATATAATGAGCACCGTTTACATTGTACTTAAAATGACCAATTTACTGACTAACCCTCCTTGTTCCATTTCAACACCATAATGAAGTAGATATAATACTTTGATTTCTTACTTGATTTTTCCCTTGGAAGTCTAGATATACTGGAAAATAGCCTTTATAAAATGAAGAAAAAAACTTGAAAAAAAAAAAATAGAACTTGTTTTTTCTAATTTATCACTTTATAATTGCATATTTTAGATCAGCGGCTGCACTCTATATGAAATGAAAACAAGGTGCCCAGAGGCCACATCGCTCACCTCAGCAACTAGCTAGGTAAAAGCAAAATTGAGCTCAATATTGAAAAGTTTAAATATAAAAAATATATTTAACTGGGTTCAGGGAGGGGGTATTTGAAAGAAAACTTCAATCTACACTTCCTAAGGATGCTTTTGAATTAATAATACACATAATGACTTTGTTGTTTATAAGATGAAACTAATTATTTATAAACCCTTTATATTTCTTTGTTATGATCCATTCTAAAGGCTACTCTTTTCTCCCAATACCTCACAATTTGAGGGAGTCTAAATTTATATGACATTTTTTATGCTTTTATGTTGTTGATCAATCATGCCATTGTTGTTTTCTTGAAAAAAATTAACTATTTTCCCATGTATTCCTACGTAAAACCTTATTTACCCATTGTGTTCCCACTCTTCCCCGAGGGATCATGACTTGCACAAACTTGAATACTTCCATAAACTATAACCATGCATGGCTTTGCTGTTCTTATGAAAAAAGAATTAAAAAAAAATTTTCCACGCAATTCTACTTTGAACACCCATGCCCTGACCCTGGTTTCAATTATTTTTGTGAACAAATTTGAATCGACACTACAAGAGAATGCTTTCATATAACTATGACCATTCATGGTATTACTGTTCCTGAAAAGACGATTTTGATTTTTCCTATGTATTCCTATGTAAAATTTTACCCCCAATGTACCTCCAACCTACCCCCAGGGGTTATGGTTTGAACAAACATAAATCTACATTAATAGAGGATGCTTCCATCTAATTATGACTAATCATGGGTTTGCTTGAGAAAAACATTTTTATCATGTATTCCAATGCTAAACTTTGATACCCAAATGTGACCCTACCCTATCCCCGGGGTCATGATTTGAAATTTCAATCTTCACTACCAGAGGATGCTTCCACCCGAGTTTCATCTTTCCTGGACCAGTGGTTCTTGAGAAGAAGATTTTTCCTATGTATTCCCATGTTAAACTTTGATACCCCATTGTTACCCCACCCTACCCCCGTGGGTCATGCCTTGAACAAATTGAATCTACACTAGGATGCTCAACATGGGTTTCAGCTTTCCTGGCTTAGTGGTTCTTGAGAAGAAGATTTTTAAATGATAGCGATGTCATTTTTTCACTAATTCACAATTATCTCCCCTTGGTCGAGGGCGTGGCCCTTCATTTGAACACTCTTGAATCCCCTTTACCCAATCATATGTTGCCACAAGTTTGGTTGAAATTGGCAATGTGGTTCTTAAGAAGAAGATGAAAATGTGAAAAGTTTACAACGGTGACGATAACAACGCCAACGACAACAACGACCACAATGACAACGACAACAGACAACTGACTGACAAGTTTTGATCAGAATTTTCATCAGAAAAGGTCACTTGAGCCTTCGGCTCAGATGAGCTAAAAAGCAGAGTTTTTTGTTGTTGTCTTTCATGATACACGTTTGTGACTAATGACAAAATTTGTAACGTCATAATGCATTGACTAGCCAGAAAATTAAACAAACTTTTATAGAGTCCTAGTTATCAATGGTCTACATGATATTCAGTTATGCCTTTTTTAACGAAATAACGCAATTTCACTTTAACTGTAATTCACAGGACCAAATATACGGCCCCATTATATTGGATCTTCTGCAAAGGAATTAGATCCCATTGGTAGCAACACAGTTAAAAATGATGCGTGCATAATTTTTTCAAAATTAGTTTCTAATAGGAAAGATGTTTATTTTATTTAATATTTTCAAGATCATTTGCTTGATCGTACGTTTATCTTACATTCATTTCATCGGTACTTTTGAAATTTATGTGTATTTTTGGTTTTGGTTATTCCATGCACTAGATATACTCTTCAAAAAAAAGAAACGCATAGTAGAATTTTTGTGACTCATAGAACATAAAGATTATTTAGTAAAATGATGCATTGATAAAACAGAAATGTGGTAAGCAACAGGAATACTATCTAAATGTCATAATTACTAAACAATTTTAAAATTATAGTCAGTTTAAGACCATTAAAGATCAATATCTGGTATGCCCCCCGCAGACACAAATGATAGCCACAAACAGCATCAAATGGAAGCAAATGTGTGTAATAAAAACTGTATAGGAATACTTTCCTACTCCAAATGTAGAACTTTGGTCAGCTGTTGCAGAGTCCGGGGATGCGATTGTCTTTGGTAAATCATGCCAATCCATTTTGTCCACTGCTGCTTAATTTGGATTAAATCTAGCGATTTAAATGAATGTGGCTGAAACAGGTTGTTGTTTCTTTGCAAGAATAGGTGTGTCAAACGAGCCATATGTGAATGTGTATTGTGAGATTGCAATACGACTCTAGGATGCTGCAAAATTGAATGGGTATGTGTAGGTAGAACATGGTAAGAGTACCATTTTCCATCAAAGTCCATTGAATTCGAACCAAATCAATCTTACTTTCTAATAATACCGTTTTCCATATCATTACACTACCACCACCAACTTTTTTAACGTCCTGGAGGCAGTTATCTGTCGAACATTCATTACAAAGCATTAGCACTCTTAAACTTATAAGAAGCTTTCAGATAAACATTCAGGACTAGTAGGTTAACCAAACTGTTCAGCAGTGATGCTGTGGTCAAACTCTATTAATCTGTGATCTTTGAAGTCGATATTTGGGGTGTTGTGGGGTCGGAACAATGGCATGAATAATCCTCTTGCAATAATTCGTAGTCAACTGAAAACGGTCTTGTTAGATGATCCGTGCAGTTTAGGATAGCTTATGCTTTAGATGACGTCCTTGCATTATATTCATGCAATTTACGTTATCCTCAGAAGTGATGCTGTGCTGCTGATGTCACACATAGTCTGCCATATTTTTTGCGAACATTGGGTGTTCGATGTTAATGGTTTATGCTTTATAGGTTAGATATGTTCTGTGTGTAACATTAAAACCTCTTGCAATTGTAGATTGCGGTACCCCTGCTTCCAGTTGCCGATTTTCCTTTTTATGCTACGCATCATTCAGATGCAGCATTTTCAGGAAGCGTCATTTTTCAGATATAACCAGATTCAAAATATCGAGAACCCCCGCTTTTTATAGCCCCTTTGTACCTGAAGGAATTGCATCGGAATTCTACAAATGAAATTTGAGATCAAAATTTTGGGGGAAATTTTGCAAAATCAGGTCTTTTTGTCTGTGAGACTTGTAGAATAGCTGTAAAGTTAACAATTGCATTAAAAAATCATGCATTTCACTCGAATACATCGTATCCATACAAAAATAAAAGGTATGACAAAACTATCATACATTTTTTAGGGCATTGTTCCTACTATGCGTTTCTTTTTTTGAAGAGTATATTTGATTGGTCCTGAATTCTATAGCATCGAAACGTTATTCCTTCTGAATGATTTAAGATGGTACACTAATAATTAGGGCCCCGCTTGGCGGGCGCCCTATAGTGATCAGTCTGTCCGTCCGTCCGGCTGTCCGTCCGTCCGTCCGAGATCTCTTGTCCGGGGCATATCTTCTCTCTCCTTGGCCCAATCTGGCTCATACTTCACCCACAGAGTGCCTTTGGGTAACCGGTGTGCAGTGACCTTGAACCAGGTTTCTAGGTTAAAGGTCAAGGTCATAACTGAATTATATGAAAAATCCTTGTCCGGAGCATATCTTCTCTCTCCTTGGCCCACTCTAACTCATACTTCACCCACAGAGTGCCTTTGTGTAACCGGTGTGCAGTGACCTTGAACCAGGTTTCTAGGTCAAAGATCAAGGTCATAGCTGAATTATATGAAAAATCCTTTTCTGAAGCATATCTTCTCTCTCCATGGCCCAATCTGGCTCATACTTCACCCACAGAGTGCCTTTGGGTAACCGGTGTGCAGTGACCTTGAACCAGGTTTCTAGGTCAAAGGTCAAGGTCATAGCAGAATTATATGAAAAATCCTTGTCCGGAGCATATCTTCTCTCTCCTTGGCCCAATCTGGCTCATACTTCACCCACAGAGTGCCTTTGGGTAACCGGTGTGCAGTGACCTTAAACCAGGTTTCTATGTCAAAGATCAAGGTCATAGCAGAATTATATGAAAAATCCTTTTCTGAAGCATATCTTCTCTCTCCTTGGCCCAATCTGGCTCATACTTCACCCACAGAGTGCCTTTGGCTAACCGGTGTGCAGTGACCTTGAACCAGGTTTCTAGGTTAAAGGTCAAGGTAATAGCTGAATTATATGAAAAATCCTTTTCTGAAGCATATCTTCTATCTCCATGGCCCAATCTGGCTCATACTTCACCCACAGAGTGCCTTCGGGTAACCGGTGTGCAGTGACCTTGAACCAGGTTTCTGGGTTAAAGGTCAAGGTCATAGCTGAATTATATGAAAAATCCTTTTCTGAAGCATATCTTCTCTCTTCTTGGCCCAATCTGGCTCATACTTCACCCACAGAGTGCCTCTTGGTAACCGGTGTGCAATGACCTTGAACCAGGTTTCTAGGTTAAAGGTCAAGGTCATAGCAGAATTATATGAAAAATCCTTGTCCGGAGCATATCTTCTCCCTCTTTGGCCCAATCTGGTTCATACTTCACCCACAGAGTGCATTTGGGTAACCGGTGTGCAGTGACCTTGAACCAGGTTTCTAGGTTAAAGATCAAGGTCATAGCAGAATTGTATGAAAAATCCTTGTCTGGAGCATATCTTCTCTCTCCTTGGCCGAATCTGCCTCATACTTCACCCAGAGAGTGTCTTTGGGTAACCGTCGTGCAGTGACCTTGAACCAGGTTTCTACGTCAAAGGTCAAGGTCATAGCAGAATTATATGAAAATTCCTAGTCCAGAGTATATCTTCTTCTCGTTGGCCCAATCTGGCTATTACTTTACTCATAGAGATCCACTGGTCAATGGATGTGCAGTGACCTTGGTCGAAGTTTCTAGGTCATTGTCAGAATTACCCTTCTCTTTAAAATCTTTGTTTGGTGCATAATTCTTTGCCTTTAATTCCAGTAAATTTATATAACTCGGGATACAAGATAACTTCAATAAATATTAGCCAATTTGCAGTATCCGTGAAGTCGTACTAAATGACTTTTATAGTATAACACAAATGTTCCTCTTCAAAATAATCCCTTTGTTGAACGCGGGGCCCTTTGAGATGGCCACCATCTCAATGATATCTAGTTGTTGTATGATTTAAATGATACAGAGGAAGATGGTGGTAGGATTTTAAATGTACTTATTTTAGAAAATTTACATAAATTGAAAATCCTTCCATATTTTGCTTTGTAAGGCATTTACTTCTTAAACACGTAAGATCGTAATTTCTGTCACTGATGGAAGAATATTGTCGTTATGATTTGCAGCATTATTGAAGTTCTTTCTCAATGGTTTTGTACAAGCAAATGTAATTATATATCAGCGATAAAATAAAGTATATGGAGATAACGAATAGTATTCAAGCTCAAAAATCCACCCCCAACACATCAGAGGTGGTTATCAGTTGCCATGGAGGAGAGACAATCCCTGGCAACCGGTCACACCGCCCTGTGCTCCTTGTCATGATCGGGAAATAACGGAATAATCCGTCGTCAATAGTGTGTAAATAATGGATTAAAATTAGTATGAAAAACACCAGTTGTGATTTGACTCAAGATAAATTGTATTTGCTGACAAGGTCATTGTATCGACCATAGAACTTACGAGATGATAACTTTAAACGAGACTGTTGATAGTATTAGCAACTTGTTTGTCAATCAACATCTAATGTCATCTACAGTTTTATATTGGGGAGAGATGACACAGTCGTTAGATAAATGTGGAGGACAGGTCGGGGCACCTGCACAGACTGGTCAACAGAAACAAATAGAACCTTTAAATTTGTGGAAAATTATTACCATGAACGTACCGTAATTGTCACGTTTTACTAATATGTAGCTTTTTGAAGTTAAAGGACTCTCTATACACCAGTCCTAAATACTTTTTTTGGAATTTGGGTAATTATTGAATAAAGGAGTAAATATTGAGGCTATATATATGGTACATGACACATTTAGCCTCGGCAAAAATGTTCAAACACAATACGGTATCAGTGAACAGTAGTCATTTTCTCTATTTCCATGGAGAAAATACATGAAAATAACATATTCATTTAATATATCTTGGCTTTTTAAATAGTAAGAATGCTTGATTTGATTTCAAATTGAGTAATAAACTGTAAATGTCTATTCATTGAAATTCATATATAAGGGCAGATCACTCTAACTTCAGAAAATTTCACAGAATCAGAAATTCAATCTTTTGATGTAGAGAGGGTCCTTTGGAAGTAGTTTCGATGAATTTTGAAATTTCAACAAAACATTCTATAAAAGGTTAACAAAACCTTATGATAAAATGTCCCTAAACAATTTATCTCTTCAACGTAAATAATGTCAAAAGAAAGCTATATATTTGGTTTCCTTTTTTTTTTATGAAGTCTAGTTTGTGTTTTGGTTATGTTTTAAATGAAATTGAGAACAGCAAACAGTCTTCATTTTTTGGTGCAATGAACAAATAATGTGATTACATCTTCTTTAGTTTTATCCCCTTTCGTCTGTCTTTTTTGTAACAAAGTTTCATGAGTGGGCGTACATGATGTTGTAGTTGAGATTTTGAAACTCCATAGCTAAGTGGAACTAAAAACATTGTAAAGATTGATTTTAAGGGCAAACATTTATTTTGAGAAACCTGGGCAGTTGTGGGCTCTTTCTTGATGGTTTATTTACCCTCTCTATCTTACAAAAGGCAAGGAAATATTTAACGAGGCCCGATCTACTTGATCTGCGCATACGTTTTAACGCAGCGTCGACTAAGGTACGTCATAATACCCTTGACTGCCTTGACTGCCGTCACAATTGAACACAATATCGTCACAGTTAAAATGACGTCAAATTGCGCTAAAATGTTTCGCTGATCTCCTTACCTGGTAGCTCTATAGACTATGCATTGAAAGCTGGCATTTCTATTATTTTTTTTTTAATATTTAAATTAATAAACAACTTTGGAGCCTAATCAATTTTGAGGGATTAATTGTTTGGTACATATTCATTAATTTTATCCTGTTTTATTTCAATTTGTGAGTTTAAAAAAGCAAACACTGCAACTAAAAGGAAACGATTTTAGTCTTTCTCTTTGAACATATTGAAGTATTTATACACACTCTTAAATATGCATGGATTATCTTCAGTTTTTAAAAAAATTAGTCTATTTATCATTATATTGAACCCCCGAAATATTTTATTTTTCTATATATTATATGATATTAGTAAAAATCGCAATTTTGTCGCCTTTACCCCCCCCCCCACCTCCTCCCTCTACCCCCTTTTTCCACGTAAAACAACGTGTCGCGTGTTAAGAGAAAAATAAAGCATGGCGGGAAAATTATTTCATAATCTAAGAATTATTTATTTTTTAGAAACTAATACAGTATTGCAATCATTTGTTGGTGTTATGTAAACCCATTGCGACCTATAAAATACGTAGTTGGATAGAATATATCCAAGTTTTGTGCTTTGACATGCCTCCTTTTCACTGCAATAAAGGCTACCTCCAATTTTCTTTTCATTTTTTTATAAGAAGAATGTAAATTGTATGATATATGTGAAAAACAAAGAATTTCATCATGTATTTTTTTAAAAATTTGTAAATTTCTTCGTTTATTGAAGAGTTTTAGAATGTAATTGTGTATAAAAACGCGAAAATTGGTCCATATCTTGACAGTGCCCCCATTTTACTACAATAAAGGCAAGGTAACAAAATTTCGTTCTTATTTTTCTAAGCATAAAACGTACAAGTATATTTCCAAGAATTAAAATTTTTTATCATTCTGTTTTCGTAATTTTCAACTAGATCGGGCCTCGTTAAGCAACATCCTGTGTGAAGGGTGAAGGAGATATAGAATCATGCAGCACTTTGAGATCATTTTCTTTGCATGAAAATCTCTTGCGAATCTGTCTCTGTGTCTAACGCTTAAGGAGGCCAAATATGCATGTAAATCTTGTGCGGTTGCCATTGTGTTTGACGTCAGTGGGCGAGGGCTATTGAAATTGACATGGGAGTCCTAGTGTAATTTAAATCTATGCCTATTTTTAAAGTCCAAATCTACAATTTTATTTCACAATAATATGAGAATATAAGGAATCACTGCATAACGGGTTTTGAAAGCTCGTGCATTTGTACAGACAACTTGCGCTAATTTTCACCAATATAAGTTCAATAACCCTATAATACAATTTTTGAACATATTTTGAACAATTTATTTTGACAAAAAAGTCATTATCCACGAACTTTTCGGACAACCCTCGTAGAGTAGCATACGATGAATTATGAGATTTTTAATTCCTACAACTATCTCATGAAATCACTTAAAACTCTAATGAACGAAGATTGGTATACATATATGTGTGTCTTGAATTCTAAACGAATATGCCGATCTTTAAGGACATTTTCAAGATTAAATAGGATATGCGTTAAATAAAGAAAAAAAAACAACTAAAGAAAAACTAAGAGGGCACTTGGTCAAGGTCATTAAGCGTATTTTGTTTTGAGAAGGTAATATTCGACCACCATTTTTCGGATACTTGAGTATAGTGGGGTTTTTTATGTTTAGGCAGCACATGTTATACACGTGCAATAATTAATGACAATCCATACAAACTACCTCTTTCTACTGATTCAAGAAAAAAATACTAGTGTTTGAAAAACAATTGAACTATTTGTAAATTTAATATTCGTCGTCTTCTGTCTTTTATTTAATGAATTAAATTGGAGATAACGAAGAGTATTCAAGCTCAAAAGATCTTTAAACAACACAAATCTGGAAAAAAGCAATCACGGATTTCCAAAACAGCAGAGGGGGGAACATATGCCATGGAGGAGCGAGCATCCCCTTCCGAGCGGTCAAACCGGCCATGTGCTACTTGACATGATCGAGAAATAACGGAGAGATCTGTCGACAAATAAGTGTATAAATAATTGTCCAAAATTGAAATGTAGTATGAAAAACTCCAGACATCATTTAATTTAAGATATATTTTATTTGCTAACATGGTCATTGTATCGATCTTAGTACTTGCTGAATGATGACTTTAAAGGAGACTGCTGATATTCTTGTTTCATCAGCTTGTTTGACAATAACTCAATTATCTCGTTTTAGGAATTGTTCATACGTAAAACATGCTTTGTCTATCGAGTCAACTGAAGGATATTAAGCTAATATGCAGGTGATGAATATATATGCTGCATAAGTAAGTAAGCAATCATATGAATGTGCTAAAAATAATGTAGTACATGATTTTTTTGTTTATGATATTCTCATTTATTAGCGCAATTTCATTCCTAAATTCTCTTAAAGTACACTGTGATTTTTCGCGTAGCTCTTTTGAGCGCCATAATAGCATTAATTAATCCTACGGTTTTGCTGTAACGTAAGCTTATGAAATATAATTTTTATTTTCTATTTGATCACTTATAAATCTAAGAAAAAAAACTCAAGAAAAAAATTATTCATTTCCATTTATTTTCAGTAGAAAAGTTTCATTCAAAATAATTAAAACTAACAAGTGAGAACTCTGCAATCGGGACTGCAGGTACAATAAACCGGACATTCACGACGATTGATGGTGTACTTTACAATTGCTGTAGCGATGCAGTAAGGGTTATCTGGACTCGTTTCTGGACACGTCTTCCTAAGAGTTTCCTCGTCAGAGCAGCAGTAGTGCCTACATCCCCAGCCACATCTCACACCATCTATATATTTGTACTGGAGAGAAGTAACACAGTCGACAGATGGTGGTGGAGGACATGTAGGGGCACCTGCGCAGACTGGTCAACAAAAAACAAATAGTTGCTGAAGTTCTATAGAACCTCAAAATTTGTGGAAAATCATTTTACACTTTGAATGTAATTGTCACGTTTTAGAAAGATGTAGGTTTCTTTAGTTTAAGGACCCTTGAAATCAAAATGATTATATTTCTTATTTCCAAATCGTATGAAAAAAGATGTTTGATATCACCTGCTGCATTATTCCATGATGTACATTTATAGGCAGTCAGACAGCCCCTTGTGTAAATTTGTTCCACTTTGTTGCAGTTTTCAGGGAATTTAGGGGGTGGTGGACACCTTCTTCGAAAAGGCGAATCTTGGTCATCCCCTAGATTTAAAAGAAACTTAAAAAATAATATTGTCATGATAAATTTGTATGTAACTTTAATCTTCATGACCAATTGACTAAATAAAACAGAAGAAGGACTTCTATATACAATCCAATATACAGTTTTATATATAAAAAAAATTATTGTACAGGACGACAATAATGTAATAATGATTCAATCAAAACTTAAGAATAATCCTTCCATCGCAATATGAACAACAGATTTTATTGACATTATTTTTTAATTCTGTCATTGAAATAATTATTTACAATTTTGCAACGAAAAATTTCGAAATCAAAGTTGCAGCTCATATTGCTTTAAGAAAGTAATTCTGTCATTTCAAATTCACTTCTTTACTTTTTTCACAATATTATACTGACATTGTAGTTTTTTTCTATAGCCTTTCTGTGTCATATCTTCCTTTTATTTAATTCATTTTTGGCGAGAAAGTACAATTTCTATGTTAAAATGATACGAAAAAAGGAAGCAAATCTGCACAAAAGCTACTTTAGGGGATTAAATTGTGCCATTTTTTTCAAAGCAGACTTTTATTGGACTTTTTATCTTATTTTTTTCTTTCAAATCCAATCATTTTTCCACACTAACCTTGTACGAATCCGATGAGAAATGCAAATAAAACTATATAACGTAACATTACAAATCTGAAAATAAAAAAATAGAATCATATCCTAGTAATAAATCAGCATTTTATCAATTTTATGGTAATATAAAAAGACAATATTCAATGTTAGTAGTTTAGTTGAAATTTATTTCACGAGTGGGACGGGATATCAAAATGTCAACAACAAAAAGAGATTTGGAAAACATACGCAGCTGTAGTCTCTTTCTCGACTGTTTATTTACCCTATCTATCTTAAAGTAATATACGCCGTATGGATGCCGATTTGTATGTGAAACAAAATGATTAAGTGATTTGAAACACATAAAGTGTAATGAAAAAAATAATATTTCCAAAAAATTTAACTATAAAACTCGTTGTAATAACGGAACAATATAGCAATAACTGCAATCAAGAACTCAAGTCTTTTCATGAATATTGATAAAGGAAGTGCGTAAACAGTAGGTCTAAATATAGGCACGTATGTCCACGGGAAATTATAGACAACGAAGCATGTTGCATTTTGACACCGACTATTAATAAAAGGTTAATATGCGTCATAACAGAGTATAGATGGTTGAAACTGATTACATTTAAAGATAAGTTATATTAATAGTAATTAACACGCCATCCATGTCAAAAGTGAGTTGTATCTCAAAGGGCTTACCTCGTTTTCTTGACGCCGTGTTTGTTTATCAATCTAAAAGTAGCGACGGCGTCACGTGGTGGATTTACTTAAAAATAGACATTATTCTCCTTGCAGGATAATAAATAATTATAATTTGATAACTTTATATCGAATTTTATTTAAATGGTGTAATTTACAGCATTTTCGTAACTTTTATTGGTAAACAAAATATATCAATTTCCAGCCGTATTTTAAAATGGCGCACATTATAGCGTATATGACTTTAAGATACGATTCTTCTCTCAGACAAGTTTCTGACTAGATGAAATATTCGAAGTATATTCGCTTGTACAGGTCTGGACGATTTCTAAATAAGGAAGTCAAGAACGATAACCGTGAATTGCTATTAATACACAGAATAAACAAGGTGCTAATCCTTCTGACCAATCATATACAGCATTTAAACAAACCCATGAGAGAATAAATAAAACACGTGGTTTTTAAGTTTTTTGCCCAAAAGATTTCTTTAGAACAAACTTTTTGTAAACTTTATGCGCATTTGGGAATAATATGATATTTATGACAATTCTACCGTGAACAAACACGACTTGAAAGCTTGGAATACGTTTTATGTGGGATAAATAAAATCTGTCTATGGGAGTTAGCAATCCCAAAAGTTTACTTACGTTAAAAAAATGATATAAATACGGTAAATTTTCAGTTTTTAGAGCCTGACATAAAAATCTTATCGAAAAGATATTAACAGTCTAAATTATTTTTGAGTGTTTATTACAGAATACTAGTAGTCCATGCAGTTTCTGATATGTGAGGTAAGATATTGGGATAAAACGCATTCATGTATAATTACATGTACAGGATTCTCTTTTCTCCACGTTAAACGCCTTTCCTTATGCCCATTTAAAGTCTGCTTAGCTAAGTATTCGGCGCTCATGAAACCCGTGATAATGCAAAACTATATGTGTATACTCCATACGATAAACATTTGTGTGAGTTGATCTATACTCATGGAATTTAAACATTATCGATGAAAATCGGACGGCTAAGCAAAATTATATTTACCATCATATAATATATTCTGGTAAATGTTCTAATGAAACTTGATAAAAACTTGCTGGTGCGATCTATACCTCTGTAAACGATTACATTTTATCGTGCATTATTATTTTTTCTTTACCGAGATAAAAATGTCAAGGTTGTTCACGGTAAAAATGTGGGGAATACCTTATTCTTCAAAAGTTTTCATCTTACTTCTACATATTTTTTGTTAAAAAAATCTTTTTGAGGAAAAAAACAAAAGCACGTGTTATCTTTTTGTTCTTTTAGAATATGTTTTGGGGTGTGTAAAAATGCTGTTGTCTGATTGGACAGAAAAATAATTACGTGTACTTGATGTACATTTATAGCAACTTTCGATTACCGTTCTTGACTTCCATATTTAGAAATCGTCCAGACCTGTTGTATGTATTATATGTTTAGATGTAAGAGAATTAAAAGATCATATTTTTCTGTCCTCGTTACAAATATACAACTTTTGATAGAAATGAAAAACTGACTCTACTTTGGCGGAATTGTAGCGCATGGAAATATCTTTTTTTTCTGATTCTCAAAATTATTATAGAACAATTGATTCAATTCTAATTATTATACAATTAAAGAAGTGAGGAAATTTTCAAATGTAGTGAAATTAATTATAAGGGTCCAAATTTATAAATATATCAAATAAATATGATTTTCATACCTGTACATACTACAATTACATTAACTATTAAACGTTCTAATTCAAGTACAGATTTGAGCTAAAAACCTGTAAAAAGTGGATTTTTTTCTCTCTTAGTAAACGATAAAATCTGTTTGCTTTTGAATTATTTTGAAGTTCCATGTGTAGGCTTCACTGTATGTGAAGAAAAGAAAATAAATATCGGAAGCATATATACTTTACTAAAATATCCTAGAAGAAAAGATAGAAATTGAACAAAAAAATTGCACACATGGAGATTTCTAGAAGGAAAATTTGTTTAATGATTTGTGTCATTTGTTTCATGTCACTTCAAATTAGGAAATTTCAAATAAACTAACCATAAATATAGCAATTCCCATAAATAAAAGGAATTAATGTAAAAAAAAGATAAGTCTTAGAGTTAAAAGACTTTACGACCAAACAAAAAATTAAAAATGATGCTACAGACATTAAATTACCTTTTAAGTGAAGATACCAGGCAGTTTGAATTTGATTTCCCGCACTGATGGATTGGTGCCCGTACAGCAGTATTTAAAGTACTGTTTAAAATCCGGCTACAACCAGACATGAGTAAGTGGGGTTTACTTAATTTTTACAAGCTTGCAGACTATAATTAAATATTTGATTAGGTTTCAGTAGACCTGTCCGGTACAGAAAAAAAAAACACAGACGTCCATAAAATAAATCTAATACGTCATATATGTAATGTTGGCTCGACTAGTTCTAACAAAAGATTAAATGTGTGGAGATAACAAATATAGTCATATTTTAAAGATTTACATATACATATAAAATCCACTTACACTAGTAAAATTGATTACCCTTTTATATTGAAAATACTTATATTATATATTCCTAATTTTTTACTTTAAAGTCACATTTACAGCAAGTAGTATTTTTTTCCTTTCATATTGACGTTTTTTAAAAATAAAATATATGGAGATAACGAACAGTATTCAAGCTCAAAAGTCCATTAAACAATACAAAGAAAGAGTGAGCAGAGCAAACACGGACTTCTGAAACATCAGAGGTGGGATCAGGTGCCATGGAGGAGTGAGCATATCCTCCCGACCCGTAACACCCGCCATGTGCTCCTTTTCATGATCGGAAAATAAAGGAAAAATCCTTCGACAATGGATTGTGTATTTTGCGGCCTAACATTCAGTATGAAAAACGTCATCGATCATTTAACTTAATTATAAATAGTATTTGCTGGCAAGGTCGAACATATAATTTACGCATTGATAACTTTGATTGTAACTGCTGATCATGATATTCTAGTTGAATAATATATAAATATTTTAGACTTATTTTTCACAGAAATACCAATTAAAGAAATTGATTGCGGTAATTGATATATTTCTAATATTTGTTTCTAATATTTTTTCTCCAAAAACCTGAACCGTTGACATTTGTCTTTTTTGAAGTCGCATATTGCCCGTGGTGTAAGAGAGCAATAACACTGATTAATCATATTACTCAAACTGTTTTCAAGTAAACATAAAACTTCGTAATTTGTCTGGCAAAACACATTTTATCCACCTAAAATTTGTCATAAAGATGCAATAACTTCTTTATAAGGCTTGAGCTTTGTCTAAAGAATTTGGGAACAATGGAATTTTGATTGAATACGCCTGCCACAAAATAAAGCAATCAAAACAAATGTCAGTCTTAGTTGAACTTAATGCACTTATAGTCCCGCAACATTTCAGAATGGATAATCAACATATATAAAAAATATAATTTAGATCACAAAAATTTAAATTCAGGAGAACAAAAAAGTATTTGATTTATGGACGAGAAAAACATACACACTTTTTCAGATGTACGAGATTTGAATTGTTTTATAAGTAAAATGTCCTAATAATAATTTCCCAAACATCCTGTGGCTCTGCAAAGTCTGAACAGTCAAGTGTATCGAGAAACATTAAATAGATTATCACTCTATTAACTCTTTACAACTTACTGTACTGTGACACAACATACATTGCATGTACACTTCATAGAAATAAAACGTTACCTTTTCCAGCTAGCACTTCTTACAGCGGTACAAGTTTCTCTTATGTTATGCGTAAATAATTATGACGATAATTTTAAATAAAAACGTAAATTTTCTTATTTTACGAGATTTAAGCATGTTTGAAAACATGAAGAAGGCAATTAGTAGTAAATTAAAGATATATTTACTTTTAAAAGTGCGTGAAAAAAGTGTGATTGCGAGGAAACGGTATACGCGTGATTTTGTACTAGAAATAGGAAATGGTATTTTAATGCATATAATGGATTAATATGCTTGACTGCGAATAAGGGGTTTAGGTTGTCTGAAACATCCAACAATTCGAAATGAAAGAAAAATTTTATTAAAACTCATTTTATTTTTTGCTTTATTTTTATTTTTAAATTATACATGCTTGGATAATTTTTTTCAAAAATGCAAAATTAAGTGGAATTTGCTGCCAAAATTTCGGTTAAATTCCATTTGTTTATTTTAGATTTTAATAACGATTTTACTAGTTCTAGCCAAACCTGCTCGTGGTCACCTTTTTTCTGGAATTATAAAAATAATTTTGGAGCAGTAACTGCATATCACCTTTAAGGTAAAATAAAGGAGATAATGTTTGATTTTTAGGGCAAATGTTTATTTTGACAACACATCAAAATATAGAACAATTCTTCAAATAACATAAAAAAGGAAATTCAATGTGACACATTTGTATCATAAAGAAAGATAATACTGCTACCTTGTTGCAATTGAGGCTGCAAAGATAGGTTTATGACAAGTTAACTTTCTTGAAATAGTGTACATTCTTCTTAGATGAATTGGACATAGGCGTATTCACAGGGATGAGTGGGGGGGGGGGGGGGCAACGGGGGCACTAGCCCCCCCCCCCCACTTTCAGATCGGGGGGGGGGGGGGCAAGAGTATGTCTGTGCCCCCCCCCACTTTTTAATGAAGAACAAAGTCACAGCAATTTTCCCCCAACATAACCTTTACTATAGGAAATGTTCATTGAAGGGATAGTCCCCCCCCCACTTGTTGACCCTAGTATAGTTATATGGAAGAATTGTGGGGGGAAAAAATTGGAATTGAAAGTAACTTGCCTTTGAAAAAGTTGGGCACTAACCCCCCCCCCCCCCCCCCCCCCAAAAATAGGATTTTCGAGTTTGGGGAACTTTCATTTTTTTTTTTTTTTTTTTGCTTGTCAAAGAATTTCTGGAGTTGAGCCCCCCACTTTTAAGTTTGTGACTACGCCTCTGTTGGAAATATCTTATTTATTAAATTTACAAGTAACATCATATTAATATTGGTCTACGAAACTAACGAGTAATTATAGCACAGATAAATTATAACAACCATCCTCCCCTCAACTCCCTGTCTATACAAGATTCTTTCAAATCAACAGTGAAGTAATGTGAGGAAGATAGCAATTTTATAACTGAAAACGGGAATATTATGGCATCGTTTCCGTACGTCTTGGGTACCAATTGCGCCGCGTTATTATTAGAGCTTTTTTTGAATTCATATGAAGCAGAATCTGTCCAAAATCAATTACGTAAAAAGAAGAAAAACTTGCTGTGGCCTTAGACCCCATATTTAGATATATCGACGATTGTGAGTTAGCAATGGTTATTTCCATTTTTAATTTGACAGGATATAACTACCATAGACTTAAAGAAATTCTGATTCTAATTGAGGTTATTGAATTCCCTGTCATCATTTATCAGAGTGATAATCAATATCTGAGAGCCATTGAATAGTGAGGGAGCTTTTTTGGCGCCAATACCTACTGCAACACCGATCTTCGGAACACAGTAACACAGTCTTAATTGCAGGACCGGTCTCCACTTTCTGCAGTGGATTCGAAACCGAGACGTATACGTAAGGATAAGCTCTTACTCCGCGACTCCAGAGTGAATATTTTTTCCACTACGGCTCGCGGGTGACTTTATCAGCGTGGTAGTGAAGGTGTTATATAATTGTCATGGAAAAACTTACAAAGAGACAAAAATGATCTGAATTTAACCCCTTAAAAATCAAGGTACATTAAAAAATCGAATTTAGCTCTATATCGTTAAAAAAAACATTTTACAAATATATGTACATTTTGTGGCGTAAAGGTCAACCTTAGGATATAACAGCTGATGTCAAATACAGATGTGAGTAAAAAAAGTTGACTAACTTTAAACTGTCCATTTATAATTAAATAAACGATATGCAGATAACGAACAGTATTCAATCTCAAAGTCCATAAAACAATACAAAATAGGAGCAGAACAAACACGAGAGGTGGGATCAGATACCATGGAGGAGTGAGCATCCCTTGCTGACCGTCACACACGCCGTGTGCTCCTTGTTATGATCAGGAAATAACGGGAAAAATCCGTCGTCAAATCAGTGTATAAATAATGGACTAACAATTGGTATGAAAAAGGTCAGTCAGCATTTGACTCAATGATAAATTGTATCTGGAGACAAGGTCATTGTATCGACCATAGAACTTACGAAATGATGACTTTAAACGAGACTGTTGATATTCTTGGTTCATCAACTTGCTTGTCAATGATTTACCTCTTTTTAGAAATTCTTCATACGTAGAGCATGCTCTTGCGTATCGAATCATCTGAGATATATACACTCCGTATGCAGGTGATGAAGATAAATGGCTGCATAAGTAAGGGAAGTAGACGATAGAAAAGATAAAGTCGTCACGTTTATCATATAGCTTGCTTGTTAGGTTACCATTAATAATGTTCATACACTAATAAATAAAGTTATTTCTGATAATTGTTGTAAACATATTGTCAATTAATTTGTAGCTAATCTTGTGATTATAACACTATTTGAATGTAAAAGTAAAACCAACTTGATCTCGCTGTCAGACAGAGATGACGTGATTGGCTAGTTTGACACGAATTTTCTATGTACTTGAGACGCAGATCAAGCCATTATTGCAACTTGTAAATATGAAAATTAAAACTTAATAAGGTGATCTGACTAAAATCAATATTTTTGAATACATAAATCAGTATTTTACAGTCTTATAAAATTGATAACTAACAGGTCTCTTATAAAGCCGCAGTCATGCGCTTTCATATACACCCCCTACTAATGTTATTGTGATTTAAGGGTTTGTTTTTGTGTTCCGCCAAGTGAAACTCGTATAAAATAAAAATCTCAATATCTTAATAAATACTTCTTGCTTTTTCATAAAACATAACCCATGGCACCTTCTATTACAAGGCTGTCTTGAAATGTATTCAATTTGGTTGTCACTTGCAATGTTTTGCAGCAGCAATGTGCACAATACACTTGCAGGACTGCACAGCTGCAGGTCTAATAAAACAATAACATGACACTTGTTGTACATGTACAGATAGTTGAACGTCATGGGTACAACTAATTGTTTTGTTCCTAGGAATTATAAGCGTCTTTTTTCTGTAATTGTATTTTTTTCATCTCTTAGGTATGTCTGCCATGCGAAATCGGTGGGCTGCCATTCTTATGATTCCGGTATTGAAAACTATTGAATAATTCTGTAATCTGTTGTCTCTAGTGCCCCATTTACACAAAGAAATTATAGAGAGATATCTCTTAAAACATGTCCATGTGTTGAAAGTATTGATCGGTATATTTAATTGTGTTTTTATAAAAGTTACATAGATGTTTACATCGTATCATGGAATGCTCCTTCTTGGATTTTACAATGGACCTGATAAATTAATACGCGCCCAGTTCCGATTGAAATAAACTCCTGTTATTTCTTTTGCAGGTAAGGCTATAAAATACTTTTTGTGAAATAACTTTATTAATCGTACAGGTGCAGTGCGATGTCAAATAATTAAAACAATATTGCACGAAAATTAAGAACTATATTCGCTATGTGTAGATTATTTCTGATGTCTGTCATGCGATATTCGGCTAAAGTGAAAGTAGGATTTGGTAAGTCGATTTTTGTGTTTATTATGAATTATGAGCGTTATCTCAGATATCTTACATAACTTCTAGTGTCAGTAATGCAGTTTGAGTATGATAAGCCTGTAATCTGGTACACATCAATTCTAAATAGGTTAAACATTATACGGAGGATCCGAAAATTTCCCCGTGGTTCTTGCAGACCACGATTAGGTAGCGGAGAACTAATATCAATGTTACTTTGTTTCAAAATACCAAAAGTGTTCGTCATTGTTTCAAAATAATGTAAAATTAAAAACAGAGTGTCAAATATTATGAGTAGCATAAATTTGGTTTCATTAATGAGCGATTAATAGTTGACTAAGTTGTGTAAGATCGGATCATCCTTCATTGAGCCTCAGTCACTCAAAGTTAAATGTCCAATGACGGATACGTGAAAAGGCTCTACGTAGTAAACAAATATGGTAAATAAGTTGTGTTATTTGTAAATCAAAATTTTGACATTAAAATATTATTTCTTTTTATTTATTATTTCTTTTTTGTATTTATAATTCTTTATATAATGATATTCACACAAGATTGTACTATTTATATAAGTCATTTTGGACCATACTCATTCTGATTTGCAGATTATTGCAGCTAGTGTATGAAGATGTCATTGGGAAAAGTATTTTAAATTACTGATAATTAATATATAAATTGTTCCTCAAATAAAAAAAAAGCAACAAAATTGAACAAATATATAGATATAAACTAGCATTATTTTTTTAAAGATGAAATTTGCATATAATTCTATTCTTTAGTTGAAATGGTAGATTGAAAACCTGAAGAAAGGATTAATAAATAAAAGAGTCTTAACTGATCTTAAGTTACCTTTTTTTCTTAGTCATGTTGTAAAGATTTATCATTCAATTCAATTTTCTTCTTTGATAGTGATCTGTATTGGTTTTTTTTAGTGTTATTTTATATTATTTTACAGATTTCAAAGTTAGAAAGGAAATGCTTCTAATGACAGAGGTTTTGTCCATGTTGGTTTGTCTCAACAGTTAATCTTTTGGAAAACAGTGTTGGAGAAAATATCAGCAACATATGAAGACTCTGATCTAGTTTATTACAAAGTGACTTGAAAGTTATTTCTGATTTAATGGTAGTATATACACATGTGTTGAATTTTCAGAACATTGTTGAAAAAGATCATAAACAAAAACACATATATAAACTTTCTACAAGTTTGCAATGAAGAACATTTTGGGATCTTGGTTAAGGATATTATAATTAAATGTTTTACCTTAGTTTATATGTTTTCTTGTTAAGTGCATTAAATGCACAAAATGTTTTTAAACCAGTCTTTTGAAACCAGTGCATGGAACACAGGTCTCAGATATTTTCATACTGCAGTTACTATATAGTATATTGTTAAGATTGAATTATATTTATAGAATAATACCTTTATCTTTAAAGAGACTTTTAGATAAAATTAGTCAAACTTATATAAATTATGCTGGATAACATGTTAAAAGAAATATAATATTCTGGAAGTGATGAAGAATTAAAAAAAATCATTTATCATCCTTTTGTTTTGTTCTTCTTTGTGATTTTTTTTTTACAATAATCAAAGACATTTTTATATCTTAGGTCATCTTAACAAAAGGCTCTATGGAGCTTTTCTGATCAAAGGGTCTCTTGTGTCTGTTAAATCTGTTTATCTGAAATCCATGAAAATTAATCCCTAAAATAGGGTATCAAATGGGAATATGTAGTAAAAAAAATTGTCTTTTAACGAGCCGCAGGGTAATGTTTTACTCATAATTCAATGTGAGCATTCTCAAATGGTGAACATTCAAGTTGGTCTAAATCATTGACCAGACCTAATACAATGTATCAACAATATTAAAATATTCCCTATTTGTATTTTCATTTTTTTTCTTCTTCTGGGATCAGATTTTATATAACTGGTCAATGTATGTATACATACATGGGGGGGGGGGGTTAAACATTTTCTTTAGAATTAGCCTTGTTAGCCAGATTGATAATGAAATATCCTCATGTTGCAGAATCAATTTTGGATTAGATGTGGCCTTATGACCTCTTGGTGGGGCCAAAATATTGGCTCATATTTGTTTTTCACGAGAATAAAGGGGGTAAGAATGTCTTAGAAATGTGAAGAACACCAAGACTCAAATAAATATTGTGGGCCAAGTGTCATTCAAATTGCACACTTTCATTACCCTACAGATTTTTAATCTCTTATTTAGCATATTTTTTAAGGAGAAAAATAATTTTCTAACATTAATTTCTCTGTTTTGTACACACCATTGTAATGTAATCCTTTTGAAAAATTTGGGCTTTCATATAAAGTGCTATTTATAGAACAACGGTGAGTCCCTTTAATTCTATTTTTAACACATTGCCATGTGGTTGGCACTACTTTAATGGCTAACATTTTCTTGTTGACCTGATAGTATGCATTTAAAGAATTGTACCTATTGCAGTGAGTTTACATTTAAAACAATGGTTCTTAACAAATAGTTGTAGCCACTTTGTTTATTTATCTATTTCATATTTTTTTGGATTTTTTAATGCGATGCTAAAATCTGTGGCTGCGCAGTACTGCAGGTGTATTGTGCACTTCATAGCTGCATACACCAAAAGACAGTTTTCATTATGAAGATAAAATGGGCCAGTTTTCAAGTGTTTGCAAGGTTTATCTTTAAAGATATTTAGGTCTTCATTTTCAGTGAGTTTCACTTGGCTGCACACAAAAGCAAACCCTTAAATTCAAGACACGTGGTTTAGGTTGATCTATTCAAAGGTTATAGGGTAGAACCGGTTTTATACATAAAATTGGCAGTAAACATGATATTGCTATAGCGTGTTTCTTTAGAAAACATGTCCTGTAATAAATGTTTCCTGACCTTTCTGAAAGACTTTCACAATTTTCAACAGAAAAGGGGTGGCTAAAGGAGTGGAAGTTAAAATAACAATACATCTTATACTTTTCGGCGAAAATTAGAGCTCACCGGTGACCGATTCGCTGGTAAAAAGTGTGCATTATCCTCTACACTGACAAACCTGTACTTGCCTTATATGGCTATTGTTATAAATGCGCACAAGGGATCTTACCACAAGCAACTGACCAATCGTTGAATGAATAGCAGCGTTTACACCACTTGATCCCAACATACACAAAAGTATCCCCCAGTCCCCGCCCCCCCATCCCGGAATTGCGACAATAAAAAAAAAAGGGGGTTAAAGGATAAATTCCCAAACATGATTTTCCCCATTTATGATTAACCAGGCTTCCCCTGTTATAAAAGTGTCCATGGTAGATAATTTACACTACATGCACTAGAAAGTCTAATGAACTGGTATAAGCGTGTATTCCTTGATGGTCATAGGCTCTGTGCTGCTCACATTTTCCTACACTGATGGATGCCTGCTATCCCCATGGATCCACATTCCAGTTTCCTGCAAGATAAAACAAAACCAGCAGAAAAGAAAACTCTTTAATTTATAATTATTAACGACCTTTCAACTATTAATTACAGGGGTGGGTGGGCTGGGAAAAAAGCGTCTGATTTCAACAATTTGCTGGTTTGAAAAGGGAGATAACTTCCGGTGCATCTTTGTAATTAATTCGTACACAGTTTGACTCGTAATACGACTTTGTATATTCCTGATGTAATAACTTGTGTACACTTCGTCCCAAATAACCAAACATTAAAGCCCTGTCCTAAATTAATAATTTACTATTTGATATAAAATCAAATAATCTTGATTAATTATAGATACAGGGAGCATGATCCCTTTACACAACTTTCCGCTTAGTGTACTACCCTCATACAATGCACTTGCAGCGCAAGCGCTTTGCTTTGAGTCCATCCATTACTAAGATAGAAGACATACAGACAACTCAGATCAGACCCATCCTATCATGTAAACGCCTGTAATGATAACACCTGTATTAAGTTCTATCACTTTATTATTAACACTTTGAGCACAAAAACACACATTTATTACAATCAACATAATTGGAAATAAAAAGGCCGCAATTTTCTGTGGGGGACGGGGGATACCTACAAATGTACCAAAATAACCATGGGCACATGGGGGGCCGAGTGTAAGCACAAGTGCCCGATCCGAACGGTCACCACGTTCTGGACCAGTGAATGCGGGACTGCCCTTCTCCCTGTCTCCAGCGCCACCTGGTGTACCCACTTACTTTACCAGACTGTGGCCTCCCCCCGCTTGTGCGAGGTGGAGGTGGAACCAGCCATGACAGGCCATGAACCACGGATGTTACCATATAATGTTACTTTAGACAACTTATGTGCTACATGTACTTATGTATTACATACCAAAACGCCCCCCTGCTTTGAGGCAGGGTGGGGAGACAACCAGGTTATGGGGCCACTTGATCCCAACATACACAAAAGTATCCCCCAGTCCCCGCCACAGGACATAGACACTATGTCCCCCCACAAAAATTGAGTATTTGTAATAAAACATTGAGTTAACTTGGAGGATATACATTGGTTCTCTTGTTTAAAAACATGTGTAGAGCAGACTGGAGGTTATTAAGGTAAACCTCAAGACCAGTTTTTGACAAGTGGGTACCATCATGCCTGAACAATTGTATTTCCGAGATTTTAATGGTTGAGTCATTATTTATGTAACAGCCATTAACTTCAGTAGTTATAAACTTTTTGATAGACTTGTTAACTTTGAGCCTTTTCTTGTTAATTTTTGCACCTGCTTTGGGAGGGGCACCATGCCAGTACAGCCTAGGTAATATTGAAGAAAAAATTAAAGTGGTACTTGGGAGAAGTGCGTTATAGCGATACAGGCTGCACTGTATTTGATGAATAAGTTTGATGCTTGTTAAATCTGGTGTAGTTAAATCATTAGACCCAAGGTGTATCAATAGAAATTTGGGTGTAGGATACTGAAGTAAATAATCCGAAACTGCCTTGTCTAACTGATCCCAAAGCATACCCCTACGCCCTAGCCAAGAAATTGTGGCAGGTAAATTAAGGTTACTTCCCCCTGATCGATAGGTTGCAGCATGCTGGCCTGCCCAGAATGGAATTGATGATCCAAGTATCCAAATGGTTGGGGTACCTGAAAAATCTTTGGTAGAGTTAGTAGGTGCTACAATCACAGGGGACAGCTTTACTGTCTCCTAATGTAAGTTAAATATGAAGTTGACCGCCATCTTCCTTTTGCTTTTATTTCAGTATCCGAGAGACCTTGTTTGGCAAGCTCGGTTGCCATGCCAATTCTGAAACTATGTGACCTAAAGTGCCCTGTGACCCCAATGAATTGTAATGCTTTTTGTAAAATGGCTTGAAACTGGTACTTTGTAAGGGGCTTAGAATTTAGATGTGTAAGAAGCTTGTCATTTCTTTGTAACCCCTCTCTTAAAAGCAGAAAATTATTTAAGATTGTGATTGGGCTGATAATGGATTCCGTATGAGAGGCGATATCTACTTTAACAGATTGTCCGATTTGGTCCGTTTTAGATCTTTGAATAGTAATTTGGCAAAGGTTTTGATTCTTTATTGTAATGTCTGAGAAATTGAGTGCCAGTGTTTCACTCACTCTTAACAAACCATAAAATGTAAGAGTAAATGCTGCTGAAAAGAGGGCGGATTCATATCCGGAACTGCAAACATTGGGCAGGGAATGGATAATTTTGTGAAAAAGCTCAAATGAAATAGGGATTCTTTGGTCTTTGTTTGTACCTACTGATCTACGCAGCCCTTCCAGGGTTTTAGAAACTATGAAACATTTTGTTGTGTCCTGAAAGCCATGTATTTTGTGTATGTATGAGATTGCATTTAGGTACAGTGATACTGTTCTGTATGACATATTATTAAGTGAGAGGAAACCAATAAAATTCACGAGCTGTTGCACTGGTGCTGGCCATATAATTTGGTAATTAAATTCTGAAATGAAGTTTTGAAATTTGTTCAGCGCTGTTGAATATGCTCGATGTGTTGATGGTGCTATTGAACATTGTAGTAATCGATTGGCTTCAAGCATTATATTTCCCAGATGTGGCTTGGTAGTGGGGTGGGCCCTAGGTCTGCCTGCGGTGCCAGTCGCCTGAATCTGCCCCACTGAAATCGAGATAAGGAGTCTGCAATGAAGTTTTGTTTTGTGGGGATATACAAGGCCTTAATACAGATATTTGACTTTAGGCATATTAACACAAGCTTGCGGACAAGATTCATGACCCTATCAGATTTAGACGTCGAGTTGTTGATGATGTGGACAACTGACATGTTGTCAATGTGGAAAACAAGTCTGGAATTGGCAAAGTGGCTCTGCCATAATATAATAGCAACCACGACGGGGAAAAGTTCCAGGAAAGTCATGTCCCTAGTAATACCTTGTTCAACCCAAAGGCTTGGCCAGACCCCATAAGCCCATTTCCCCCTAAAGTAAATACCAAACCCTCCATTAGTTCCCCCTGAGCTATCTGTGAAAAGTTGAATTGTGTCATTGTGAATCCAGGGCTGGGTAAATATAACCGATATACCATTGTAAGATTGCAAAAAAGTTTTCCATACTGTGAGGTCAGCTTTTATGTTCTTTGTTACCCTTATTCTGTGATGCTGTTTAGTAATACCTATTGTTGAATTTATAAGGCGGCGGCAGAACGCCCGGCCAGGGGCAATGACCTTGCACGCAAAGTTTAATAAGCCAATAAGTGACTGCATTTCTCTCAGGGAGACTTTCTTTGCCTTCAAAAAGTGTTCTAATACGCCATTAATCTGGTTTAATTTTTCTGAGGGGAGTTTCATGGTCATATTGACCGTGTCCAATTCTATTCCCAAGAATGTTAAGACTTGTGTAGGTTCGACTGTTTTGTCATGAGCAATTGGGACACCAATATCTGAACATATGGATTTAAAAACATTTAAGGTATTGTGGCAAGTGGATGTGCCTGGTGGGCCACAGAAAAGGAAATCATCAAGGTAGTGAATTATCAGATCATTTTGGGAGTAGTTTTGAGTGAGCCAATGTAGGAATGATGCAAACCTGTCAAATAATGCACAGCTGATTGAAGAGCCAAAAGGTAACATTTTATCAAAATAGTATTTGTCCTGAAATCTGAAACCAAGCAGGTCAAAGTCACCTGGGGATACTGGGAGCAGTCTAAATGCTGACTTAATGTCCGTCTTAGCTAAATAAGCCCCTTTCCCCACCTTAGCTATCATTTCTGCTGCTTGATCTATATTGCTGTAATGTACTGTACATGCTTCAGGGTCAATAAAATCATTAATTGACTTGTTTTCTGGGTAAGAGAGATGATGTATGAGTCGCATGTCACCATCTTTTTTAGGCACAAGGCCTAAGGGGGAGACCTGCAGGTTTGGAAATGGTGGGTGAACAAAAGGGCCTGCAACTCGTTTTAATGTTACTTCTTTTTGAATTTTACTTTCAGCTATTACTGTATTAGCCTTGAGGCTAGGGAGGTTACAAGATTCACGAGGGGCCCTGGGGCCCAAATATTGGAGATTAAAACCATACTTAAAACCCTGGAATATGAATTCACAATCAGAGTATCCAACTAAATGTTTACATAAATTTTGTAACTTGATTGGTGTTGTGCCCAAAGAATATATTGAACCATTATTTTGAACACCTGGCACTTGGGTGGTTAGCTCCGCATTTGCTGCATGCATGTCTGTACTTGCACCTAGGGAAGAAAGGGGCAACTTACTCCCTTGTTAAAATGATTACAATAAAATGCCGAAGTACGGTTTGAATTGCTTGGGTAAGAACTTTGACTTTGAGAAGAGGTACGATTATACGTTTGAGTAGTTTCATGCTTGTTAGATATGTACAAAAGCCAAAATTCCTGATTAATTTGACCCCATGACAGCTGGGTTGGTTGGCCATTTTTAAACGAAACTGCTCGTCATATTTAAACCAATTATTTGACCAAGTAGCAGCCATTCTGATATCTCTGAGATACTTGAGTAGTTCTTGAGCCCGTTTTGGAAATTTCTCTAACATTACGCTTGTAAATATAATAAAAGCCGATGTCCACTTATCGATTGTAAGAAAAGTGTTTCTTTTTGGTTTCACAATGCATAGCCGCCCTTCTTTAATTTTTATGTCCCCTTGTGATTCATAATCTTGTAATTCACAAGCTGTTTTAGTAAGCAGTGAGAGATCGATAAATTTGCCCTCCCATATTTGGTTTTTAATCTTCTGAGGGACGTGTGAACCTACGGAATCATAACAACTGATTTCTTGTAGTGGCTGACTTGAAAAATTTAAATTTGACTCACCGCTTCCACTGGGGATTTCAGGGATGCTTTGATCTATTTGTGATGTCAGCGTAGGTTGTATAGTATCGGATGGCAGAGGAAGAGCTTCTGGGGGAATTCCACCGGCGTCTGTTGCCTCGGCCGGGGCCTGGCGTGTTGGCGTGAGATTTGTCCTGGGCCTAGTGCTTTGACTGCACCGGTGCCCTCTGCCTCTCGATGGGGTGCCCATGGTCTCCCTCCGCTTCCTGGACGCTCTCTTGGTCACTCTCGTTCTAACTGGCGGCATGATTTCGATTCTAGTAACGTGATGGCTTTTGATTGCTTTGGTGTTGAAAAAAGCGTCTGATTTCAACAATTTGCTGGTTTGAAAAGGGAGATAACTTCCGGTGCATCTTTGTAATTAATTCGTACACAGTTTGACTCGTAATACGACTTTGTATATTCCTGATGTAATAACTTGTGTACACTTCGTCCCAAATAACCAAACATTAAAGCCCTGTCCTAAATTAATAATTTACTATTTGATATAAAATCAAATAATCTTGAATAAATGTTTACATTTTACTTCGAACAAGTAGTTCAGGTCAATCTACGATCATGTTAATGGACTGCAAAATAAAGAAAATTTTCTTACGAACAAAATACAAAGATAAGAAACTATAAGATGTTGTTAAATGGAAAAAAAATGTTTAATAAAATGTAGCTATATATATGGTTTGTGTCTAGTTCAGAAAACCAGCGCTTCAAGGGTAAGGAAAAAGAGCAGCATCTCTTTTGCATTTAAATGGACAAAACTTCGTTTACATTCGTTATCACGTGTTCGCCCAGGGAATTCAACTGGCAATTGTATGCACCGATAGTACAACTAAGGAATTAATTACAAACACAAATTGCTTTTGCAGTATGACTTTCAGAAACCTAGACTTCCGCCGTTTACTTAACAAATGAATTGTTTGTCATTGTGAGCATGAAAATATTATTTTAAAAAATGCTTTTCATTTACGATAAGATTTTCCTTTTTTTTCAAGCGTAAAATTCCTGTAATATTCATAGTAACCAATAATCCAATACTCATTCAGCTGATTAGTCAGTTAAAATCATGCTCGTGCCACATTTGCTAATCTGACGCCCAAAAATATAGTCCCGGTTCCCAAGCAAAAATATTTGTCAAATAAGAAATTTTAATTCATGACTGCAGAAAATTGTATTATAGAGGATACTAATTTAAGTTTGAATGAATGTAAAAGAGATCGATTGATTGAAGTACATTTATACAGACATTATCAGCTGATTCTAGAGTGATGAAAACTGAAACGCAACATAACTTTTCTGTTTACCATGCCTCCACATGCCAGTCACTTCCCAGCCACATTTATGTAATACCTGCTTGTTTACATATTATTGAGATCTAAATAACCTTCCACTTTCTTCCTGGATAAAAATCACAACTCCATATTTGTGTGAATTGTCATTTATTGAAAATGACAATGAGTATTAAAGAATACAATAAATGGGGAGATCCAAAAAACCTTATACAAATATTCTTTTACATAAACAAGTAAAGTTGTATAATGATCTCCCCTGTTACATGTCAAAATAATGTACGAAATAACAGAAAAAATTGTAAAACATATATACATTACAAGCAAAAAGTTGGCGTTCAAAAATAAAAACTCTGATTTTGGTATGACACCTAAAGGGGATGACACAAATGGGTCGAAAGGAGGGTTTGGGAAAGGTCCTGCTATACGATGGAGCTCAAGGCCCTTTTGTATGTGATCTTGTATGATTTCTGGGTGATTTTGAGCTGATTTATGGTTTTTTGACAAAGACGCTGTAGGAGTGTTTTCACATCCCAGGGAAAATCCGAAACTGAAACCTTTTACCAAATAATCTCTCAATTGGTCATCATAACCCCTTAAATGGTCATTTAGTTTGTTTGCCTTTACTGGTGTTGGGAGAGGTCCTATCATGTTCAGATTTTTCTGTAGATTTACATTTAATTTTGGGGTGATTACCTCTACAGGCTTGGCAAATGTGGGTGAATGGACAGGGGGTTGACTTACATTTGTTACCTTGGTTATAGGCGAAGCAGAATCTGACCCCACCGATTCTCCCCACCTGTTTCCCACGAAAAGGCTGCCCATTAGATTGTTTTGTGGAAACAGCTAATGATTTACCACGTAGTTCCTCCACTGGCTTTTGCCATGGAAGGTCTACTGTCTCCCTTAACTTCCTGAAAGACTCATCGTATGATCGCCACGCTGAATCCCCATGAAGTTTTTGTAGCTCCCTTATGAATGACATGTACTTAAGCAGGTGGGGAGCCTCAGTGGGTTTCTGTTGTATAACGATACACGTAAAAACCAGAAACGCATCTGTCCATTGGTTGATGGACAGAGGTGTTTTAGACTTTTGACTATGTTGCAAATTTATTACCCCTGGTGTGATCAGTAAGGTCACTGGGTCTTCCTCTTGGTGCGTCAAGAGACTACGCAAATCTATAAATTCATTTGACCATATTTTTGACTTAATTTTGTTAGGTACGGTTGCACCAAGAGGAATGCCATCAGTGATTGGTATGTAATTACTTGTGTTTTTATTGGGTGCTGTGCCTGCTGGCTCACCTTCAAATATCCTAGATACCAGTTGTGACACTGTTGCTGTTGTGTCAGCTTGTGACCCTGAGGTAGCATCTTGTGTCGTTGATGTAGACGCTTGTGACCCTGCTGTAGAAGCTTGTGACCCTGATGTAGCAGGCTGTGATGACATTGAAGCTGTTGTATTAACCTGTGATATTGTCGTTGATGCAGAGGTCTGTTCCTGGTTTTTTTCTTCACCAGTCGACTGAGGTTGGTGCAAACTTTGTTGCCGTAGGATCTCTGCGGCAAGTTTTTGATAGTCAATGGGGACTTGGTCTGGTTTTGTGGCCCCCGAAGCTTGATTTGGCTTCCGACGTTTTGCGGATGGCGCATCCATACCCTGGCCGTCTGTCTGTTTGGAAGTCTTTTTCCTAGGCATGACTCCTACAAAATGACTTCACTGTTTTAATACACTATGATATGTCTTAGCTAACCTAAGATGTGCCTTATATATAATAAGGCAAACAGATATTATTTCTTCTCAGGACTTAACACATCATTCTCAGTGTGTGTCAAGTCCGATATATCATTGATAACTAATCAAACTTGGTATTTTTATCTCTACATAAATTTCAGAACCATTGGACTGCATCTGTTATTAATTACTCAACTCAGATTTATGCACCCAGATGTTTGAGATCAAAATTTATGTAAACTTTACTGCAAATAACAAAATATTATATGCATTATGCATATAACATATAGGCAACATCAATTGTGACAACCAAAGCATATTGCTTTAATTGTATGACTACCAAGTACAGTAATAAAATCAATTTTCACAGTATTCTACATCAAGTACACACCATGAATCTCTAAACATACTACTCATAGAGAGACTAATACATTTGTATGAATAAAACTAATGCACACTACTCTGCGTGTGACTCAACAAATGCACACTACTCTGCGTGTGACTCAACTAATGCACACTACTCTGCGTGTGACTCGACTAATGCACACTACTCTGCGTGTGACTCGACTAATGCACACTACTCTGCGTGTGACTCGACTAATGCACACTACTCTGCGTGTGACTCGACTAATGCACACTACTCTGCGTGTGACTAAAATAATGCATAATACTCTGCATACGCTTAAACTGAATCAGACTACTCTGCGTGAGATTATATTAATGTACACTACTCTGCGTGTGACCATACTGAATTCTGACATGTAATAGAGTTACAGATCTATAGTTAATAAAATTAAAAAACACTGGCTTATCTGGAATGGTGAAGAACTGCAATACGAATGCTGTGAATGCTGTGGAGGTATTTTTTCATGTGCCTGGATGTTCCCTCTATGTGTACACCATCACGACCAAGATAAGACAGGTCCGTCCAAAATCCACGATGTTGCCAATAATAAATGTTTTCTAGGGTAGCAGTTCCTTCCTTCAATTTATTGTTAACGTATATGACGTCTTCGTTATACCCTGGTCTGGTCGCCCATGGCTGTCGACGTAACAATTGACCCACTATAACGTTTTTGATTCCCACGCCGTCACGTAAATATTGGGCATATGAGAGTAAATCTGTCACCACTTTGTGGGGTTGTACCCGGCATAAATCGTTGCCGCCCATTTGCAGAAAGCACACATCGGGGGGAGGTTTGGGGAAATTAGTGAATTCCGCGCATTGTGCTAGACGTTGAAAGGTTAGCCCCCCTCTAGCTTGAAAGTCCACAAAATATCGTGTATTATCTAATTGTAAATTAGCATAGTTTTCATTAGCTGCGATAAATTCACCTAACCGGCGAATGTATGAATGTCCCATGAGTCGAACATGAATCTTCGCACCCTCCGCCATCGTGTTGTGGGCTTTTTGGACGGAGCTGTCGAATCCTGGATTCGTTAAAAAGTCACCAATAAGAACTTACTTCACTGTCTAGGTCTACCAGAATTCAGATAAAGCTGTTTACTGATGGTCTACTATAGGAATCTTACAATTCCACAGGAAAACATGATGATTTCTTGATTTCTTAAGTAGAAAAATTTAACGTGTTTTTGTTTTCCCTCTAAATCAGTGAAGTGGCGCTATTCTGAGACACAAGAAAATACATGCTTCTGATTGGTTAATGTACACAGGTTTGGCTAATTCCCCGATAGAAGCCAAATACACATACATATGATATGAAAACAAAAACCTGGTACTATAAAACACATGATTACATAAATGCTATTATTTGACAATAATGCTGTATTCCGTGAATAATTTACCCTATCTCGCTGAAGTCTCGCTTACTCTCGCCAGAGCCACTGCCAGAGCTACTCTGAACTCATTGGGTTTTATAATTTGCAGAACACCGAAAAATAAAAGTTTCCGAACACATTAGTAGGGGTGAAATATAAACGGACTACAATCGCGGGCACAACCCTCGACAATCTCAGAAATTCAATGTTATCAGCTTAACAATAAATTATGGTATTTTATACACATGTAGCTATTTTCCCTACTATTTTGAAAAGTGCTGGGAGCAAGTTGTGCGTAGTTGGGTTTTTTTCCCGTAAGTTTACTTTATTTCAATGCGCATAGTGAACAGTGTAAATACCGCTAAATTTAATATAATTCCCGGGCATGTGGGTGTTGCTTTTAGCACTTTTCAGGTTCAGGAATTTGTCCTAAAGAAAACACGACCGATTTCATAGTGCAAAGACATCCATATTATACTATATCGTTGAACGTGAACAGTCTTTTTATCGTACATATTTTCTATCTAATTTTAACCATGTCACGTGACAAACAGCTGATGTGCATATAATCGCTTTGGCTGGACTCGGTTGAGACTCCATTCATACAGCTGCATTAGTATAATACCCATTAAAATTAAAATTCATGCTTATAAAAAAGATAACAACATTATATTGAATTTTTCGGAATACTTTAATGATGTATTCTTATGATCATTTTACCCCAAGTTGGACTTCGTACTTAGACATGTCGTAAAATATTCAAACTGATACCAATTTACAGACAAGTTTTAAAAGTTTTTATGAATTATATATTTAACTATATTTATTTCTAAATAAAAAATCTTTCTATGTTGTATTAATGACCAACACGTGTGCAAAATTACGATATTTAAGACATAGGCCTAAGAAAGTCAACAAGTGAAATCGACATGATCGAGAGGGGAAGAATCAAGAAGACGGGATCACTCGTTTCAAAGCGGCAGAAATGCCGAATGGCACGCCATTAAAAGAGCCAACCGACAGAAATTTTATAACATTACATTTATAACAATTCCCCACGACAAAATAAAACCCAGGCTTTTTGATATCATTGACAGCTGCTTCTTCAATAAAAATGGAACTCGTAAATTTACTTACCTCGTCATTGGTCATTTGCAAAATTATTTTGTTAAAACAGATTCTGATTGCACACATAAGTACTCTGAAGTAGACATCAAGAAGATGCTTGAGTTTCTGATTAACAATATCTATGTGGTTTTTGGAGACCAGGTATTCCAACAATCTATTGGAATTCCCATGGGTACAAATTGCGCTCCGTTATTAGCAGACTTATTTTCATTTTCATATGAAGCAGAATTTATGCAAAATCTTATGCGTGAAAAGAAGAAAACACTTGATTTGGCCTTCAACTCGACATTTAGATATATCGACGACGTATTGTCAATTAATAATGATAATTTCCAATCCTACGTCAATACGATATATCCCGGTGAGCTTGAGATAAAAGATACCACAGAGTCCGACACTTCTGATTCATATTTGGACATTTTACTTGAAAGAGACACTAATGGTAATCTAACAACCAAGCTATATGATAAACGTGATGACTTTAACTTTTCTATCGTCAACTTCCCTTACTTATGCAGCAATATACCTTAATCACCTGCATACGGAGTATATATATATTTCAATTGATCCGATACGGAAGAGCATGCTCTACGTATGAACAATTTCTTAAACGAGGTTAATTATTGACAAGCAAGTTGATGAAACAAGAATATCAGCAGTCTCGTTTAACAGGTCTGGACGATTTCTAAATATGGAAGTCAAGAACGGTAATCGAAAGTTGCTATAAATGTACATCAAGTACACGTAATTATTTTTCTGTCCAATCAGACAACAGCATTTTTACACACCCCAAAACATATTCTAAAAGAACAAAAAGATAACACGTGCTTTTGTTTTTTTCCTCAAAAAGATTTTTTTAACAAAAAATATGTAGAAGTAAGATGAAAACTTTTGAAGAATAAGGTATTCCCCACATTTTTACCGTGAACAACCTTGACATTTTTATCTCGGTAAAGAAAAAATAATAATGCACGATAAAATGTAATCGTTTACAGAGGTATAAATCGCACCAGCAAGTTTTTATCAAGTTTCATTAGAACATTTACCAGAATATACTATATGATGGTAAATATAATTTTGCTTAGCCGTCCGATTTTCATCGATAATGTTTAAATTCCATGAGTATAGATCAACTCACACAAATGTTTATCGTATGGAGTATACACATATAGTTTTGCATTATCACGGGTTTCATGAGCGCCGAATACTTAGCTAAGCAGACTTTAAATGGGCATAAGGAAAGGCGTTTAACGTGGAGAAAAGAGAATCCTGTACATGTAATTATACATGAATGCGTTTTATCCCAATATCTTACCTCACATATCAGAAACTGCATGGACTACTAGTATTCTGTAATAAACACTCAAAAATAATTTAGACTGTTAATATCTTTTCGATAAGATTTTTTGTCAGGCTCTAAAAACTGAAAATTTACCGTATTTATATCATTTTTTTAACGTAAGTAAACTTTTGGGATTGCTAACTCCCATAGACAGATTTTATTTATCCCACATAAAACGTATTCCAAGCTTTCAAGTCGTGTTTATTCACGGTAGAATTGTCATAAATATCATATTATTCCCAAATGCGCATAAAGTTTACAAAAAGTTTGTTCTAAAAAAATCTTTTGGGCAAAAAACTTAAAAACCACGTGTTTTATTTATTCTCTCATGGGTTTGTTTAAATGCTGTATATGATTGGTCAGAAGGATTAGCACCTTGTTTATTCTGTGTATTAATAACAATTCACGGTTATCGTTCTTGACTTCCTTATTTAGAAATCGTCCAGACCTGTTTAAAGTCATCATTTCGTAAGTTCTATGGACTATACAATGACTTTGTCAGCAAGTACAATTTATCATTGAGTCAAATGCTGACTGACGTTTTTCATACCAATTGTTAGTCCATTATTTACACACTGAATTGACGACGGATTTTTTCCGTTATTTCCTGATCATAACAACGAGCACACAGCGGGTCTGACCGGTCGGCAGGGGATGCTCACTCCTCCATGTCACCTGATCCCACCTCTGATGTTTCGGAGGTCCGTGTTTGCTCTGCTCTGATTTTGTATACCGTAAATCTGGAAAATTTCGCTGTAGGTAAATTTTTAGCAAATTTGCGAGTTCAATGCATTCGCAAAAATATTTTTCTTAAAAATAAATTGCCAATAAGAAAATGTAAACAAAGCAGTGGTAATTCGCAAAATTTTGAAACGTAAAAATTAATCAACACCATTTTGACCCAAATTCGCAAAATAAAATCGATGTAAAAATTTCCAGATTTACGGTATTGTTAAATGGACTTTGAGATTGAATACTGTTCGTTATCTCCATATTCTTCATTTAAAAAATTGCCGATATCACAATTAGGCCTACAGGTACATTCTCGAAAGCGGTCCCCAAACATGCCAGTCAAGAGCTCCGAAGTGTGTTGACGACGTTCCACATGTTCCAGTAGGCCTAGCAGTGAAAAAGCGAAAATGTAGGTTTACAATGCTTTGAAACTTATTGAAAATAGCAATGTTTATGCATTATAGATACAAAGGTTTCAAAATACATAGTATACTGTCACATCTCAAACTCAAACATAGCATAAACATGTTACATGTATGTAATGTTAGGCCTAAAGTCTCCAGAGGCGTGCAGACGACAACATTCGTATTATCTTTTTTATTGCAACTTTAGCTCTTAATATATATATGATAAATAACCCTTGATATTGTAAATGCAGAATTTCTATCCCAAATTTATAGACATACCGTAAGAAAATAATAAGATAACATCTATAATTTTTAGCTGTTTACATTCGGTAAGAAACTAGGTCGCTTCATTCTATGGCGGCCTATGCGGGTTAAAAAAATGGAATATTTCTGAAACATCATGGAACATGTAGAAATTATTCGAGTCTAAACTACAAGCCTGGGTTCATAAGTCAGATAGACAAAATAATGATTTTACATTTTTTGAACTATGATATTACCAGTAAATTATAATCTAATTTGTTCTAAAATAATTCTTTACAGGTAAGTCTTGTTTTCACAAGAATCACTTATGAAGGCCTTTACAAGAGAGCAGGGTTTAAGAACCACTAAAATCAGATGGAGAAAACCATGAAAATCAGATTGAGAAAGTGGGACTGGATTTGACTAATCCCTGTGAAGCCACCATCCAACACCACAAACCAGGACCCAATCCATGCAAAACCCTGCAGGGCAAGAGAAAGAGAGGACATCCAACAGATTATTATTAAGTTTTATGTGTTAATTGATTACTTTTTGTTCTTAAAAATCTTCTCTTAACAAATTACAATTATTACCTGAAAAAATCACACTAATTCTGAATATCTGGTTAATAAAACACATACTTTAATGCCTAAATGCCTTGATTTATTTTCATTAAATGTTGAAAAAGAAACAGGGGGTGGGGATATAAAAAATATCAAAACTTTCTTATATGTACACTAACCCCTACTTTTCATGCTATGAAAAGGAGTCATAATACCTAAAGAAATTGTACAACAATTTTCTTGAAAAGTTTAATTGTAGAAATATGTTTTTCTTTGGTTTTTTGAGCAATTTTTTAGGGAAAATGCGCCTAATTTTGACATGGGTAAACAACATTCTTGGGTACAAGTTATCTAATTGGAATTTACTTCCTCATATTTTGCTTCAAAAATCAACTTTGCAATACTTTCAAGTAAATTTAAGCCAAATTAAATTTTAATTCACTGTATTTTTATGTTTTATGAGGTATTTTATGGTCTAGTGGCATTTTTGATGAAATTTACCATGCTCTATTTTGGCCTATGTTCAAAGGGTTGAATCTCTCTTAGATGAACACTAACATACACTTTTCTTGTCTTTAAATTATTCCTTGAATATTACACTATCAGAAAAATATAAGCATTTGGAAAGTTTAATGCACGTTTTTTTCCGCGTATCATAAGAATACATCCTTAAAGGTACTTGGACACAGATTTGAAGTTAATATTTTCTCATTTTTTCTGTAATAACATCACGAATTATATATTTTAATAGCATTTCACACAAAAATTAAGTAAAAATCTTATTTCATTTAAAAGTTATTAAAACTTTAAATTTTTTGGCGGGTTTGATTGACACATCCTTGCACTTTCCCAAATTTTGACTTTATTCTTAATCCTTAGGAAAAGTGGCAATTTTAATGTGTTTTAATGAGAAATATTAAAACTTTTATCAAGAAAAATAATTTTATTCAGAGAAGAAATGTTAGAAAGCAAAACACCTTCACAAGTATCGTCATTCCGAACTAAGAGATGCGTACAGAGTTAAGCAAATCGACCACACTCGTGTTATGTACAAAGTTTTTGTAAACAGGGTTCGAGTTCTGTTATTGTTTATATTTAGAATTCACCGGGTGCGTTCAATCGTCACAGTCTGTTACCACAACTGCACGGACTGACAATATATATGTTTGTTTTGCTTTCGAACATGTCTACTCTGAATTTTCTGGATTATAGTATTAATATTTTTCATTTATACAAAACGAGATTGCCACTTTTCCTAAGGATGAAGAATAAAATTAAATTTGTGAGAGTGCAAGGATATGTCAATCAAACCCGCCGAAAAATTTGAAATTTCAATATCTTTTAAGCGAAATAAGATTTTTAATTAATTTTTGTGTGAAATGCTATTAAAATATAAAAGTCGTAATATTATAGAGAAAATAATAACTTCAAATCTGTGTCCAAGTACCTTTAATAAAAGCAAAATGAGCTGCAACTTTGATGTCGGAATTTTTTGTTGCAAAATTGTAAATACATGTAAATATGTCAATGACAGAAAAAAATAACCTTAATTAATTTCTGTTTTTCATGTTTGCGATGGAAGAACTATTCATTAGCTTCGGTTGAATCAAAATAACATTATTGTCGTCCTGTACGATTTCTTATATAAAATTGTATATTGGATTTTATGTAGAAGTCGTTCTTCTGCTTCATTTGGTGTAAATGATCATAAAGATTAAAGTTACATATTTATCAGAATTACACATTCTAAGAGCAAAATAAAATTTTCAAAAATGCAGCTCATATTGCTTTAAGGCATATTTCCTATGGGAGTCCTAAAACTAGATGCGCTGATAACCGGCCATCCCCGCCAAGATCCTTCGCTATAACAAAATATAGTGTAAATCAGGCCATCCTTAAAAAAATGTTTGTTTGGAATTGACGACTGGGGGTTTTCATACCCAGGAAGTAGGGATGGATTTTTTTTTCTCAAAAATTGAAACTAAATGATTCAAAATAAAAATCTCAATGAACAGTGGTGATTTTCATTTATTTTCCTCTTTCTTTTCTTTTATTAATATTATTTTTGTCTGATAAAAAAAAGTACACAGAAGGGTACTCATATATCAGTCTAATTTAGATGTTAGATCTGATCATTTATTTGAAGTCAAATTTCAGCGTCAAAATTCTAGTTTACTTTAAAAATCCTTTTAAAACTATTTTATCAGTCTATTTCATAGCATTTCTCTTTGAAATTTAGCCCTTTGTTTAAACAACCTTTACAAACAGTGCGAACCACAGATTTTTTGGAGTTGAACTATGTTCAATCTCCCATGGTCATCACGTATTTAACATGCACAGTAATTTGTGTTGATTACATAGAGACGAAAGCGAGGCTACTGTGTCGGCTGATTTACTCCGATGATATTCAACAGAAAACATGCATAAACATCCGCGACAAATAGTTCATGTCATTTTCTCGTGAATTAATCTAATTTCCATAATGTTAGTAAATGTAATGATAAAGTAATCTTATTTTGAATATTAGAATTCGTTCAAAGTACATATGTTAAACTAAATTATAAAGAACCATGAAAGTGTTTCGTAATGAAACTCATTTTTTAATGTAGCGTCATACACTGAAAGAGATACGAACGACAACTCTACATACTGATGGCAAACGTTAAATTTAGTCGTATTCAAAATTTTTATAAACATTTTCTTGGTTTAATTGAATTTGTTAATGCATAAAAACTTTAGGATACATGCGTATTTATTACTTAATCAGCAGTATCACCTGCCAAAAGCGGTAAAACTAGTATCTGTTATAAATATTAAAACCAAAAACGGACACCGATGTTTTCGTAAAATCGTGATTAAAAAAAAAAAAATGAAGAGCCTCATTTACATACCCGATAATTTGTACGCACACAAACTCTCGCATATACATATGTACCACTGTTTTTATGTTTTGTCAATAAATATTTGTTTTTAACTTGGTATTGCTCTTTTCTTCACAATATTAAAAAAAGATTAAGTTCTGACGTACTCCATGTATAATGTTCGTGTAGTTGAAATACATTTTTATTCACAGAAAAGTTTTATACAACAAACCTGTTAGCTCTCAAAAGGATGCTGTGTTAAAATCCACATTTTATCAACATTGATATTATTCCTGCGAAACTGAAATTTTCATAACACATGGGTAAAGGTGCAAAGGAAAAATATATTACAAATTTGAAGACTGTGAGCAGTGATATAAATGATCAACCGCCTCTAATATGAATATAATGGCAGTGTGCATGTTTTGCAATGGGAAACCCAAAATATGTGTAGGATGAAAAAGAAATAGATGCACAACGGCAATATGTAATAAAGATTCTATGAAAATTTCGTTCAGTGGTGTAAGAGGAGTTGCGGATAAGAGATGGGTACACCTAAAGTGTAACAAGATACAAGATTTTATTAATCCAATTTGGGCCCCGGAGGAGCAAAAAGATTTACAAATAGAAGGAGGAGGATCCAAATGATAGAACAAGCATGATGATGATATTACAAATAAAGATGTAACAAACAGATGGACAGAAATCACGATTAATTCCCTCCCGCTTTTCAAGCAGGGGTATAAAAAAGGACTAATGTAGGCAGGCAAGCATTATGGCCCATGCATTTTTTTGCTATTCAATGTCTCTGAATGACTTTCTCAATCAAGATTGTTCCAACTCAAAAAATGTGAAACAGTTGTCTGTATTTGAAAATACAGACATAATAATAATTAATACATGTAATATTGTTCACTCACTTAACCTCCCGATCAAAGATTTTACAAATGTATTTACACCATGCTCAACTCCCATGAGTGCTATCAGTACTTTGATTTTAAAGAATAGTTGAGATGTTTTGTGAAAAGCGGGAGGGGGTGCTTGGTATGTTCTAGAGTATTCGCCATGAATCAGTTTAAACATTATGTTTCAAAGACTTGTCATACTGACCGACGTTTTCATTCAGTATTTGGGATGAAACATTTCTTATCCTGAACTTGAAATTTTTTAACTGGGGTCTGAACGATCATTTTAATTTCAACATCACGGACTTAACCTAACAAGATCAATCTTTTACAAAAACTCTTTGGTGTATCATTCCATTTGATGTTTTTATCCACCTTTTATTTTCATTGAGATGCATGTTCTGCTCTTCAACGCTTGAATGTTTTCACATCCACTGATCCAACAAGGTCTGACATTTTGGCGGCTTTCATTTTGTCGAATCGCCACCTTTAATCGCTATATTATAAATATTATGAAGAAAGCGTTTTATTGACCGGTGTTGTTAAATTAATGTGAGCTAAAATCCGACTATAAAGAGCTATTTCGACGAACGAACTAACTTGTAATAAACAATGTAAGACGATAAACGGTAAAAAACGGTAAAAAAAAAAAAACAAAACATTTACAATATTTTGCCAATAAATTTTTTTGAGCGGGGGGTATTTCAATGAGGCGGGCGGTAATTACAAACAAACTTTAATTTTATTTTGGCCTCAGTTAGAGCAGTTGTAACAAAAATATGACATAAAGCAAAGATTTCATTAAGAATCATTTTAAAACAATCAACAATTTCCAATGACAGCAAATCAATCAAAAATATGACACAAAGCAAAGATTTTATTAAGAATCATTTTAAAAACAATCAACAATTTCCAATGATAGCAAATCTGGAAAATGCATATATAAACCTCATATCATTATACTTTGATTTTCAATTATCAGAACTACTGTGAAACCATTTGTCGGTAAAGACCTTATTTCGTGTATTCACTTACATATACAATAGAAATAAATGGTTTTGATTAACTTATGTAAATTCTTGGATATTGGATACTTTTTAATTCCACAAATATTGAGCCAGAATTTTTTAAAATGATTTCTTGATAAAGGTGTAAACTACGACTATTTAAAACATAAAATTCAAATGTCTAGTAGATAAATGTATTTATTTTAATGCAATAAGTATTTTGATAGCCCGGTTACCCGTCAATTAGCTAGTTTCTTTCCATAATCCTTTCAATGCTAGAACACCTTATCTTATTCTCCTTCAATGAGTAAAAAGTCTGTAAAACAGTTTGTTGTGTGTTCCCACCTTTGTGACGTTTAATAATTTGTTTGAAATTCTCAAAAGTATTATTAACCATGACATACAATTTTTAGCAGACAAAAATATCAGGGATGAGAAATAAACCAATTTTGTAAAGGGAGATAATCCAAATTTACAGTTATTTTCCACTTAGAGTTAACAGAAAAATAATAAAAATGGGTCTGAAAACGTCACTGACTTGACCGAACTTGGGAAAGTTCAGACCTATAATGCAACGTTTTTACATCAAAAGAAGCTTAAAAAATTATGAAATTCAAATCAAACATGTTTTCTCAGCGAAAGTCATGCGATACTTAACAATTCAAATTATTTTTGGAATATCTTTCATATATCTAGGCAAACTGTAAATATCAAGGAAAAGCTTTATGAAGTACAGTCTATTTATACACTGAATATAATTTTGAATTGTCATCGACACTAAATGGTTATTTTAATTAACACTTATTGGAGCATCATTTTTAAACGTCGACACTTCTATTCGCCTTGTTTGTAGAGGGCTGCCTTTGGTTTGTATTCGTAAGGAATAAGAAATGCAGACAAGTGGAAGAGTTCAATAAATACTCTGTAATCGTCCCTGCAACAAGAAAAAAACTAATTATCCACCATCCTAACTTTATTCGATGATTTGATACATTTTTAGCTTCAAAAGGTAAATTAAATTTAAAGAAACAGTATACACTTTATACTAGAAATAATATAACAGAAACACGTTTGTAACAAAAAAAGCAACTATTTTCATGATTTAAAAGACTCACTCATTTGTTTTTTTAAGGTAGTCGTATCCCGACGTACCCCCTGTTCCTGTTTTCTTGCCCAGCATCCGATGAACCATCAACACGTGGGAATCTAGATATCAATCATTTGTATGATTTCTGTTAAGCGATAAACAACTATATCTCTTAAAACCTTATAATTTGTAGCAATAAGAAAAGTTGAGAATTTTTTTTTTAGAGTATTACCCTGATTATAGTACAAACGTTTACCACGTGGCTGTATATTAACTGAAAATTATTTTAACGATTAAAGTCCATTAGCAAGCGTATTAACTCGTAAATGCTTACTCATAAACCAGCTAGTCATAATCAAATCTTTGAGTTTACTCTCTTGGGAATCATATAGTTTTTAATATATATCATAGCGTTATCGTCTGTAAAGTGTTGATACTATTGATCACTAGCTTTGTATTTGATGCATTGTGCATTAATGAACTAAATTGAGATAACGAACATTATACAAGCTCAAAGGTCCATTAATCAATACAAAATTGGAGCAGAGTAAACATTGACATCCAAAACATCAGAGGTATGATCAGGTTTCAAGGAGGAGTGAGTATCCTCTGATGATCGGTCACATCTGCCATGTGCTCCTTTTCATGATCGGGGAAAACATCTGTCGACAGGGTGTAAATAATAAGCATGAAATACGTCAGTCAGCATTTGAATTATGATAGACTGTATCTGCTGAAAGGTCATTGTATCGACCATAGAACAGATTCAGTCATCATTTTTATTTTAAACACAATTTTCTAGTATTGAATGAGGTATTGATTTATGAAATGTGCAAAAAAGTAGGCAACTTGTCTTTAACAGATTTTTGAGCAACTATTAATAGCTAACAGAAATAATTATTCTTGAGCAATTCAAAAAGACACTTACGGCGCCATTTTGAGACTAAAGCGTCGACATCCATCACAAGTTTTATTGTTTCATATGCCCTCTGGAACTCTGGCTCTTCTTGGTAAAGTGAAATCAGCAGCGCCCCATGAAATGCTTCATAACTGAGCCTTTTATCTTATTGTCAAAAAGACATGTACAAAGAGAATGCGCTTTCTAAAATTGTTTTACACATCGAGTGAATTACTTGTACATATCGGGGTATATTATATATATGTATGCTGAATTTATGATAAACCAATTTATCTTGTTTTCTTTATCTAACTCACCACTCTCTTTGTACTTCTCCTCTTCAATCATCCCTATCAATGCTGCCTGAATCAAATGAGTAATTATTCTGATTATTTTATTTTAATGTAGCATTTTCTGAAAATATGTCTTCGTACAAGTTTTGATTTCATGTTGTAATATTGGTTTGCAGGATATTGCATTACCTCGTCGCATTGATTTCCAGCATCCTGAAAAATCAAAGCAAAACAGTGTACATATCAAATCATAAAAGGTTGTTTCATTCATTTTTTAAAAATATACAGTTTTTTATTGTCCTTGGTATTACCTTCGACCATGCATCCACCATTTTGTGCAAGCCATCACAATATTTTTTCCTGTCATCAACATACTTTCCAAAAATTCTTTCCAACCAATTCTAAGAGAAGAATAATTTTGTCAATGGAAACTAAAGACTTATTTGTCTTTGTAAATCGCATTACAAAGCGGAAGATTATATAATAGAACAGAATGTTTATTTATTTGAGCAAGGGATGTCAAAAATATTTTTATTTTTTCTTACTCGATCTCGTTTTCACATTTCTATTACATAATCACGTGTTTATTCGAATTTCATTTCCTTATTCAGGCGCGGATCCAGGAATTGGAGTTAGAGGGGGCGCCAGAATTAGGCAAGGGGTCTGGGGGCCGCCTTGAGGCCCCCTAAGGGTCCAGGGCAAAGCCCTGGTGGGGGTTCAGGGGGCGAAGCCCCATGAAGCTCCTGGATTCTAGGGATTTTGTAGGGTAAAAATGAGGTTTTCCCAATTAGACATATTTACATTTTCTAGACGAAACTGTGATTTACGCTAACTTTGACAATTTTAGGGGGGCGCCGGATGTGCCCCCCTTTAATCCGCCACTGTTATTCGTTCGTCGTCTATTCTATTAATTGTTAGCCAAAAAGTCGACTATTCGTTGACATCTTTAATTTAAGCTTACACACAAAAGAGAAATTCAAATGACTGTACATGTATTTGAATATCTTAACTTTGCTATTTATTTGTAAATATTTAGACGATTCCCTTTTTCGGTATTCGCATCCTGATTTCCATGCATGCACATATATCTTATTTACATGTAATCTCTCCACACA
>NW_026939186.1:0-9228 GCF_032062105.1 Saccostrea cuccullata | reverse complement strand
TATTGTGTTTGATTGATGGCAGCTGCGCAAGAAATCTAAAGAGACGGTGTGTGCTTAATGATGATTACTGACTAATCACCGTAACAATAATATTTTAATAAAAAAAAAAAAACGAGATCATGTTTAGAGGATGCACATGCAAAGAGCCATAGCTGCCTTTCCGACGACTTGGCCTACTCAAGTATTTGAAAGGAAATCAACTGTTTCTATTTATAGATACATGTACATTTTCAATCCAAAACTACATGTACATATACGTTATCATTTGTGAACCAGTGTTATATTTTCAAAGTTGCAAGTCTGTTGCATTACAGTAATTTTACTTGTTCAATACTCTTCTTCTTAACAAAATTGTTTGATAATTTAAAAATATAAAACAGGCTAGCATCAATTGACTTTGCGTCATTAAAATAGTTTAAGACTGTTTTCCCCAAGATACTTTCAATGTGTAATGTTGTATTATATATCTCTTTTAAAAATTATTTATACATGTATTATAAAATAATAAAAGAAAAGATAGGAAAATGCACACAGAGAAAAAAAATAAAATCTTAGTTAAGTAACACACACCGTGAGACTCGAACTCACGATCATTATTTCTTCAATCCAGCGATCATACCACTAGGCCACGAACTCTTGATAATCAAACGGATAAAATTAAGACAGATTGTTGAATTTTGAAATAATTTTAGAAGAAAATTAAATACATATTTTCAACATTTTCAATGTGAAGATCACCTTTGACCAAAATTATCTAAACGTAATGAAGTGCAGTCATATCCAAATAAAATTATTCAGAAGTTGTTTTTCTAGTTAAGGTTGGTCTTTTGCCACAGTTTGTCATTGTTTAGGGGGTACCCCAGTATTTTCTATATTCTCCATATTAACTGAACGACTTTTTTAACTATCATATGAGGGAATTATTAATAATTGAGTATTATTTTTGTGTGCGTTGCTTTAAGGCATGTATAAACTAACATTGCTTGACAAAATTTCGGTTAAACAAAGTATTTAAAAAATGGATACTAGAGTAGGCGAAACTGACCTTCAAATGCGCTATGGCTCTTTATGGACATTCAAAATCAGTCTGGTTTCGACAAGAAAATTGGAAATTTTTCTTTTCTATTCTTAAGCTTGGTGTCAAAGATTTGACAGCTGCAAGAGAAATGTAAAACTATGTTGCTTTGTTATATTTCGAATCGAAAATGAGAGAGAAATAGGAAAATTTATTAAAATGTACTCACGTTTTAAGCTATTAGTCCTTGTGAAGCTTAAACAGTCATTATTCAAACATGCTTCTGCTTTTTTTGGTGGTTGATTTTCAGGTTCGGTGATTTTGTAACTCTTAGGAACAGAAATTCCAGGAAATATTTGGCGTTGTCCAACTCCACGGGATACTTTAATGGGACGGTCACGAAACCACTTGTACAAGGTATGGAGTGTAAAAGGAAAAATATGCTAAATATCTACATAAACACAATATCTAACATTTTGCAAAATTCTGTGTACTTGGCAAATATTAAGATAAACAAATTATGATAATTAAAAAGAATTCTCCCATAATTTTCCCATAATTTAATTAAATGAAATAAACATTTTATTGATATCCTCTCCCGAAAGAAACATGTTTCTCAAAAGTAACAGCATCTTTTTGTAGAGGAAAATGTGAATAATTGTAACAATAATTTAACATACTATGTAAAATGTAACAATTTCATGTACAATGTATACATGTATGTATCGAGGTGCACTCATTCCTGGATTACATATACATACATGTATACGTACCAATATGGGAAAAAATAACATAATTAAAAAAAAAAAAAATGAAATGTAAATGAGACCTTATTGCGTCATAATTATATAAGAAATTAAAATTTCTTTTAACAGTCGACAGTATCACAAATTATGACGGACTCTTTCAAATCAAGTCTGCAGATGACGATTCCTCAACAATAGGAACTCCGTTAGTGTATGGTCAGAGCTTTAAACTCGTGACTGTGGAGGTTAGTTTTGAACCTTATTTTACTGGTTTGGGTAAGGGTTATACCATTAGGAACTCTGTTGATGTATGGTCGGAGTTTAAGAATCGTGTCTGTTGAGGTTTTTTTGTACTTCATTTCATTTCTTCTCAATGTCTCTGAGTGCCGAGTGTAGGTAAAAATCGGCAGCCTTCATCGGCAAGTGAGAGGTAAATAAAACAACAAACAACAAACTTATTTTGGTACAAGGCTAATGTGCTTTTTCACCTCTTAAAGGGTTGGAATATATGTATTCTCGCGTTTTTTATTGGGGGGGGGGATTAGTTTGTCATTGTGTACGTAACAAAAGCAGTAAAACTGTAAAAGAAATCAATTAGCGTCTGATTAACAACGTGGTGGAGAAGTTTAATTTGAAAACGAGCTACTTTTTAAAATCTAAAGTGTTATAAAATATTATCACAGAACAATGGTACTATTTTATCTGCATTTTTTAATGACAAATATCTCTTTTCAAGGGTGAAAATCTATATACCGGAAGATTATATATTGATGACGTAAGCAAAGCCTCGGAAAATAAACTTAAAACTGTTTTTGATGGACAGGATGGTAGAAAGTAAGTTTTGAGTTTTTATGCCCCCGTGGACAAAGTTTTGGGGGTAAATAGATTTTGTTGTGTCCGTCTGTCTATCTGTGCTGCTGTCTGTTTAGCTGTCTGTTTCTCCGCAAAAACTTTAACCTTGTCCATAACTTTTGATTAAGTAGAGCTATGACTTTTATTTTTCACATGTTTATTTCTTGTGACAATAACGTTCTTTGGGTAGCAACAAACTGACCTTTTGACCTGACCTTGAAGTGTGACCTGTTTTGAACGCAACACATTTTACTTTGGCCATATTTTTTGAACAGTAGATAAAAAGACTTTTGTACTTCATATATTTATTTTCAGTTTAAGGACCTTTTATTGGATACCAACAAATTTAACCTTTTGACTGTGACCTTGAAACTTCCGTGGTTGTGAAAAAAACTTTAACCTTGGCCATAACTTTTGAATGGTAATGGCTATTGCTTTCATACCATACATATGTAATTCTTGTAAGACGACTTTTTCATTGGATACAAAGAACACTTTCTAGAATTTCCAGCATTAGCAATTAAAATCAGTCATTTTGAGGAAATATAGGCATTACATACGGTAAAGAAAGAGGGATTTTTTCCCCGGCATATTAGTACAATACTTATGATTAACAGCTAAAAAACCTTGAAAACCCAAAATATTCTTTAAAATTTTATTAGAAATGCTATTTTTTTTAATTTCTGTTACGAGGGCTAAAAAGCGACTTCCGGTAGCGGGAAGAAATTTTTTCAACCGTTAAATAAATGATTTGGCAAAGTAAAAGTTGTCCTAACTTTTTTGTTACATAGTTATAACCCGTATATAATTTTCAACCTAAAATTAAGGTGTTGCGTTTCTATTGACGGTGAGTATACAATGAAGCGCATTGAAGTGGTAAAAAGTTTTGTTTGACTGGGTTTTGAGCTTTAGAACGATGATTGTCATACAATGACACGCCCATTTCTTTAGAAAGGAAATATCGGTCAAATGGTTCATTCGAATACCTGTAGAACAGGTATTCCATAAATACATGTATAATAGGCAATAAAATTGAGGGTCTACATAAACACCAAGTAAGCACGTGTTCGACCGATACATATGTTATGGTAACTCCAATAAACATGATCATTAATAATTATTGACAAATTCGTTCCAATGCTAGTACGTGTTTTACAAAAGCGGGAACTCTTTATCTCTCTCTCTCTCTCTCTCTCTCTCTCTCATAAATGTAAAAATCTCCTTTTCGGTGTAAGGAAGGATATGGAGATAACGAACAGTATACAATCTCAAAGTCCACAAAACAATAAAAAAAGAGCAGAGCAAACACGTGCCCCCGAAACATCAGAAGTGGGATCAGGTGCCATGGAGGAGCGAGCATCCCCTGCCGACCGGTCACACCCGCCGTGTGCTCCTTGTCATGATCAGGAAATAACGTCAATTCTGTGTATAAATAATGGACTACCAGTAGGTATGAAAAACGTCAGTCAGCATTTGACTCATTGATAAACTGTATTTGCTGACAAGGTCATTGTATCAACCATAGAATTTACGGAATGAAGACTTTAAACGAGACTGCTGATATTCTTGTTTCGTCAACCTGCTTGTCAATAATTTAGCTCGTTTCAGAAATTTACGTGTATCATGCTCTTGCGTATCGAATCAACTAGATTTATATACTCTGTATGCAGGTGATGAAGGTATATTGCTTCATAAGTAAGGGAAGTTGACGATAGAAAAGTTAAAAGACATCACGTTTATCATATAGCTTGGTTGTTAGATTACCATTAGTGTCTTTTTCAAGTAAAATATCCAAGTATGAAACAGAAGTGTCGGACTCTGTGGTATCTTTTATATCAAGCTCATCAGGATATATCCTATCGACGTAGGAATGGATATTACCATTATTAATTGACAATACGTCGTCGATATATCTAAATGTCGAATTGAAGGACACATCAAAATGTTTTCTTCTTTTCACGCATAAGATTTTTCATAAATTCTGCTTCATATGAATACATGTACATAAATAAGTATGCTAATAACGGAGCGCAATTTGTACCCATGGGAATTCCAATAGACTGTTGGAATACATGGTCTCCAAAAACCACATAGATGCAATCAATCAGAAACTCAAGCATGATGTTAACTTCAGAGTACTTATGTGTGCAATCAGAATCTGTTTTAACAAAATAATTTCGCAAATGACCAGTGACGAGGTAAGTAAATTTACGAGTTCCATTTTTATCGAAGAAGCAGCTGTCAAGATATAAAAAAGTCTGGATTTTAATTTGTCGTGGGAAATGTTTGTGTATAAAGTTGAAAAGTCGTAAGTTTTTAAGCTGTTGATTTTTGTAAAATCTTGTGATTTCAAAGTGTCCAAAAGTTCCTTAGAATTTTTTAGTATCCACATCTGATTGACACCACTTCTTGAATATATAGTTGCACAATACTCTTGAAGTTTTTCCTTCACTACTATCAATATCTTAGTGTGGAGTAACGAACGAGGCTTGGTTGAACATTTACTGGAACCTGCAAAGTATCTTTGTTTGTAAGGATTCTTATGAAGTTTTGGAATCCAATATATATAAGGTAGTTCAAATTCATTTTGGCTCTGTGGAATATTGAAAGTATTCAAAACTGACAGGTGATTTTAAGGAATTTCTTCCTGAGAAAGGAAGTATGAGTATAAGTAGGATTACCACTTGTAGAATTAAATCCAAGTTCTTCTAGAATGCAAAATTTATAATGAGCCTTACAAACGAAGACGGTGTTGTTACCTGCTTTGTCGGCAGGAACCAGTACGAACTGATCGTGTAATCTATCTAACTCCTATTTCACTTCTGGTTTATTGAACATAAAAGGATATATGGTTTTTATATTGCCCCTCAATCTTTTAATACGGGACTTTAACATGGATCTGATACATTTAATCCATTCTGACAAGGTGTCAATGTCTTCTTTTTCATATCTTGCCCATCGTCTGGCGTAATTTTCCACAGAATCCATAATATTAACGAAATACCGACGCCAGTTGAAGGGTCGGGGTTCCCTGTATTTAGGACCTTCTAAAATAAGTGATCTAAGGTCATGTAACTCTTGTTGCTTCTCACGAAGACTGAGGTTTCCTTGGTCATTACAATGAATGTTTCTTTTTCAGTTCTCAAGAAATGGGCGTGTCAATATGTTATAAATGTAGTTCCAACCATGACTCAGCCGTTTTATCCATACGGAAAATTTAACTACTTCAATGCGCTTCATTGTTTATTAAATTTGCATTTAATAAAAGTTTAAACTTCGCTAAATTATCATACAGGGCATCATTATTTCACAAACACATCTTGTTTCTGTAATGGTTTATAACGTTTGAAATCATTTGAAAAATGCATCTTATCTTCATCTACTTTTTTCTAGGCAGACATTTTAGGTGGAAATTTTAGTTAAAATTCGCTACACATAAAAATATAAAGATGCAGCCATATATGTCTGAAAGTTTAATTATATAACACATTACTTCTCCTACGCATCAGTTTATTCAAACCACAACCATTTTATTATTCTTCACTATTGTCTGAATAACTTTCATATAATTCTATTTACTCTTTATTGAACAGTTTATTGCCCCCGTAAACGTAAAGTATTGGGGGTATATAGTTTTTTGTCGTGTCCGTCTGTCTGTCTGTTTGTTCGCAAAAAACTTTAACCTTGATCCCAACGTTTGATTTAGTGGAGATACGACTTTCACATTTTACGTATGTATTGCTTGTGAAAAGAACTGCTTTGGGAACCTTGACCTTGTAGTTTGACCCACTTTTTTTTCAAAAATTTCAAACTTCAACTTTGGCCACATCTTCTGAACAGTTAATACCAGGATTTTATTTTTTTCATACAGCTGTATCTTAATTCTTCGTGGAAAGACATTTCATTGGATACCAACGACTTGACCTTGGAAATTTCCGTACTAATGAGAAAAAAAAAACAATAAACAATATAAAACCATCCCCTTCTACATACTTTGTTTATCATTCACAACTCTTTTATTACCTTTTAAGAAAGATCAAGTACCATTCGTAGCATTAAAATTATCTCCTCAAGAAGTTAATTTCTCTGTAGTAATTCCTCTGCAAAAGATTTTTACATGTAGCTGATTTTTACAAAATGTTTGAGTGTTTATTAGTTCCATTATTCTTAACGAATGATAAATTGCTCCTCTTTGACGTTTTATTTGATTTTTTCAAAACTTCAATTACTCTTCCTTTTGACAGATTTTCAGCTCCTGGAGACATCACCGATTTCTCTGTCTTCCTAAGATTGGACAAAGGTAAAAATCAAAGGCGGATCCAGGGCCGGCGCGCCAGTTGTGCCACCCCTCCCCGTTAAAATTTTTGTTTGTAATATTAATTTGTCCAATTTCCTACAATCAAGGAGAAATATCTCTTATTTGTAAGAATTTGTCAGCTTCAGGGGGATTCCCCGTACCCCCCAAAAGGACATGGTCTTAGACACACTGGGGGCCTCAGTACAGTCATCTGTATCTTCGGCCTTGTACCCCCCCCCCGTCCCCCACCCCCGGAATTCCTGGATCCGCCACTGAACAATGGCTACGTACATATATGTATCGGACAATATGTGTGTACAGTGATAAGGTGAATGCTGCAAATGTGACGATTAGTGTTCTTTTTTTTATTTTTATATTTTCCTTTCAATGATTACAGACATACTAGTATATATATATATATATATATATATATATATATATATATATATATATATATATATATATATATATATATATATATATATATATGACGTTTTTTAGATACATATTAACTAAAATCCAATCTCCCATGCATAGTTGCCGTACGTTCCTCTCTCAGGCACATCTGCAATGGGCGCACGTTAAGATTTTTAACATAACGTATAAAACATGGGTCTCGAAAGGATATTTTTTGCAGGGTTTTTTCCAATTTAATTAAGAGTTCTAGATTGTTTTAGTAAATATCTATCTCAAAACTCAGACATAAGGATAGATATTGAATCATAAGGAAATATCTCAAACGCAAAACACACTATTTCTCGTGATTATCACTGTGATATACGCAAGCCAACGACAGAGGTGAATGAATGAACCGATGGTCAAGAGTGACTAAAATCTAAAAGATTTTTCTATTGGTTTTATTACTTTGTATAAAAATCGGACTTTCCTGAAATTTACACGATGTAAAACAATCGAGTTTAATTAGACATTAGAAATTAGAAACAATATCTGATTCATTTACCAACTCCGTATTTAGATATCGGACACAGTTTATAATAAATCAATTTAACTATAGAAAAACGTATAGTCATTCAAGTTATTAAAGCGGCAATACGGCTGCAAATCGTGTGCATTTCATTCAATTTAACCCAATATAACATTCAGGAATAAGATAAAAAGTTGAAGTAAGCATTTGAGAAAAATAAATATCCTCTCCTCATGTAAAATAACGTAATTAAAATCTGCCGGAAATTCAAGGGTCGTACAATCTGTTTATTTGTACCACGTGAATTCTAAAATGGCACGTGCATACAATGTAGGGTTTTCACTGATTTCTTTCTCTTTGAAAGCCATGGAGATACGAGAAATAATAGCATGTATCGACAAACCTGTAGGATAGAACCTTCGCGAGCCCCACGTGAATGTCGCAGAGATCCCGTTTCTTCTTCATCCAATGATTATATTAATCTCCCAACTAAATTTTTGTCAGGAAAGTTGCTTTTTAATTTCAAGCCCTATTTTTGGTTTTGTTTTTCGTTCCGGTCGATTTGTCAATGTAGCAGGCCTACCGGGATTCCCTCTCTTACCATGCTGTTTTGTTTATGTAAACTATACGCATGCGTGAAAAGCATGGAATGTGGAACCTCGAACACGTTGCGATGTATATATTTATGGGCCATAAATAGTTATTAATTTTAATGAAACAATCAGAATTATTTACTTATGAAATTTGTAATTTTCTGAAAGTGTATACATTTATGAGTATGAAAAAAATTCAAAATCCTATAGGAAAATTTTAACAAGTCTATTGTTAAAGAGATGCGCCATATTGCCACTTTAAAAATCTATTCAATTTAATGTAACATTTTGAACGTAAATAATAAACATTATGTTCATATACACTTTAACTCGTTTTTTTCAGGTAAGGTATGCCATATAGCATGCATTAGTTTTACAGCTTAATGTTCATCATATTTCCTTGGTTTACATTTTCAGATCGGTCCTATTTGATTAGTTTGCAGTTTTATTGCAGTAGAATGTCTTTAGAATATCAAGTGAATCTAGAAGGAACGGAAGGGGCTGCTAAGTTTCAAATGAAAAATCTTTGTCCATATAAAGATAGATATCAGAGGGGCAAATGGTATCATGGAGCCTTCTCTGATAAGGATATAGGTCAGCTTCAACGTGTACGCTTTATGGTCAGTGCATTTATTCTAAAGAAAAAGTATATTACCTTCCTGAATCTTCCTTTTAAAGCATATACCTGTACGCAACGCTAATGTACACAAACTGTACTATATGCCTTTCCTACTGATATTTTGTAAGATATTATCAATTTAGAGTTTTACTCTAAGTACCATAAGTTAAATCATAACAAC